>NW_016807417.1:984220-1092900 GCF_001698545.2 Rhinopithecus bieti | reverse complement strand
TAGAAACAAACACAAAATCACACAGCATGATTTCATGTTCATAACCAAGAACAGAAAAGTAGCTTATATATACACATATATATACATGTACATATATACGTTATACATATATAAGTATATATTATATTTATATATGATATATACATTTATATATAATATATAAAATCTATATTATATATATTATATATATATATGTTAGTCAGGAGTGGTGGTGCATGCCTGTAGTCCCAGCTACTCAGTAGGCTGAGGCAGGAAAATCTCTTTAACCTGGGAGACAGAGGTTGCAGTGAACCAAGATGCTGCCATTTGCACTCCAGCCTGGGCAACAGAGCGAGATTCCATCTCAAGAAAAAATAAATAAAAAATAAATAAAAATAAAGTTGCCTCTGAATCATCTAGCTTAGTGACTGGCCAAAAAATATGCTGGTGGTGTGAATAAAATAGTTAATAAGTTAGTTAATATTTTTGGTAAAATGTGATACCTCTCATGTTTAGAAAATTGTCAAAATTATTCTCAAGTAACAAATTATTTTTGTTAAGAATTACTTGAAGACAAAGACAGTGGTAGAATTTGAATACTGCTTAATGTCCATACACATAAATATTACGTCTAATTAGTCCAGAGCATTGAATGAATATTATCAGTTGTATATGTAGCCCATTATTAGGGCTGATGCTAGACCTAGGATCCTATTAAACACCACCCCAGATATGGTTTGGCTCTGTGTCCCCACCCAAATCTCATGTCGAATTGTAATCCCCATGTGTCAGGGGAGGGACCTAGTGGGAGGTGACTGGATCATGAGGGCGGGATTTCTCCATGCTATTCTTGTAGTAGTAAGTGAGTTCTCACGAGATCTGATCATTTAAAAGTATGGCACTTCCTCTCACTATCTCTGTCTCTCTCCTGCTTTGCCATGGTAAGACATGCTAGCTTCTTCTTCCACCACGATTGCAAGTTTCCTGAGGCCTCCCCACCCTGTGAAATTGTGAGTCAATTAAACCTCTTTTCTTTATAAATTACCCAGTCTCAGGTAGTTCTTTATAGCAGTGTGAGAATGAACTACTAGAACCCCACTTTCCATCACAAAGTCCTGTCAAACTAGCCCAGTCTTAGGTCTGTGTGTGTTGAGATGCCTTTCAGAGTTCATGGTTTATTCTGCTGTGGATTTGACAGACAAATGTATGAACTGCTTCTCCACATAAGCTCAGCTTCAGACTTCAATGTGAAAGGCTTCCATCTTTCTGCGCCTTGGGGGTTCTATGGTACTCTTACCTTTCCTTGAAAAACTCACTTTCAAAGTTGCCCAGGATCATAAGATGCTGGAAAATTAAATGTTTGATTTGAGACTGGCGGGACAAATGACTATCTTGCTGCCATTGTTTTTGATGCATTTGTCCTACAAGTTTTTATCTTTACCTCTTAAAGAAGATTACTTAACAGAAAACATATAAGCAGATATTATTGTATGCATTTTACTGATGAAATGTGAAAAACGAGGAGTAGGTTGCTTATCCTTGTGTAATAGTGAGCCATCCTCAGGTCTGGGAATCGTTGTTCTACAGCCTTAACACACTTTCCCTTGCTCTTTGAGTTGCCATCACTGGGGCTTGACTCATACAAGAAAGAGCTCCTATTTCAAGTTTATGTTTGGACATATCACTTTTCTAAGAGAAGGTGGGAGAACAATGAACAAACTGTCTGTAGATGTTGTCACTACCTATAAACAGTTTTGCTGAGGGCATTACAAGGTGAGAAGAACTGTCAGCTGAAAGAAGATCTATTGGTTCTCTGGCTTTCTAGCATCTGGGAAAGAACCAAGAGGCCAGTTGAAACCTCATACGATTCAAAATTATATTACATTTTTTAAGGTTAGCTCGTTCCCCCTCCCTTTTTGAGTGGAGAACCCCTACAGGGGCCTTTCCCCACCCTCTCTCTACATCCACCCTAACGGGTCATCTAAAACTCTCTTAGGGCAATTTCTCAAGAATTACACAAAGAAATATTATACATGTAAAAATGCTAGAAGGGAGCCATACAAATATCTGCATTCATTTTGAAACTTAAATATCCAGGGAAAGCTGCTTTATAGATTTAAGTCTTCAGGTAAGTTTTGAGAAACTGATTGTCCTTATGGTTGATTAATCTGTTATAAAATAGTGAAAGCATGCAAAGTACAAGGAATTCTTTAACAAGGCAGCCCTTTGTTACTTGTA
This sequence comes from Rhinopithecus bieti, assembly GCF_001698545.2. Taxonomy (NCBI): domain Eukaryota; kingdom Metazoa; phylum Chordata; class Mammalia; order Primates; family Cercopithecidae; genus Rhinopithecus; species Rhinopithecus bieti. The sequence goes on along the minus strand of NW_016807417.1, from coordinate 1,090,683 downwards.
GACTACTATCTTCTCCCTTGAAACTGCAGTATCTGTACAATGAACTACAGGATAACAAAAGACCCCTAACAACAGAAATCCAGAGCTATGGAGCACAGACCTCAAGCCAGCTGTCTTTCTACTAATAATGAGAATAATATTATTAGTAGCCATCATTCACTACCAACTGATTACTAAGTGCCAACTCCTGTGCTAAACAATTACATACACAGATTTGTCTTCTTTAATTCTTCTAAGAACCCTGTGAGATTGTTCTACTATTACCACTTTACAGAAGTGGCAATTAAAACTCACAGAAGTAGCCAGGTGCGGTGGCTCACGTCTGTAATCCCAGCCCTTTGGGAGACTGAGGCAGGTGGATCATGAGGTCAGGAGTTTGAGACCAGCCTGGCCATCATGGTGAAACCTCGTCTCTACTAAAGTTATAAAAAATTAGCCGAGCGTGGTGGCAGGCGCCTGTAATCCCAGCTACTCCGGAGGCTGAGGCAGGAGAATTGCTTGAATCTGGGCGGAGAAGGTTGCAGTGAGCAGAGATTGCACCACTGCACTCCAGCCTGGGAGACAGGGTGAGACTCTGTCTGAAAAAACAAACAAACAAAAACAACAACAAAAAGCAAAATAAAGAACAAAAACAAAAAAATCTTCACAGAGCCTGAGTCACTTGCTAAACTCACTCAGAAAGTAAGGAAGTGTGAAGACTCAAAAGCCTGCATTTACTTCATCCTCTTTTATTCCTACTTCTCAAATCAGCAGATTACAAATCTTTTCCTAAAGCTACGCATTAGATGTGCTCCACAGCCAAGAAACAGACTTAGAAAGCCCAAATAACAGATACAGTAATGATTATGTCAGGGTTTTAAGGTCAGCAAACATTTGAACTGAACAAGTAGGTATGGATTGCATTCTAATCCCAAGCTCAGTAATGTGTTAAACTCTAGATGAGAATAAGTGCTTGCGGTTGAAGAAGCTTGAGCCACTCTATTCTTATTCTCAGTCCTCTGCCAAAGAGCAAAAGTTCTGCCCCTTACCATCTCCCACTACCCACAAGCATTTTTTCTGTCACCAAAGTCCTAGGCATTCATTTGGGTAGGGAGACTATGTGCTCTAGTTCGCCCTGGGTAGTAGTGGGTTATACCCATTGTTCTGGTGTATTCTTAATAAGCACCCACTAGCACTCTCAAAAGTGTTCTGGTTTGGACAATAATTGGTAATGAACTTTCCCCACGCATTATCTTGTCCCTGGAAAACCATCTGGGAAGGAGCATGAGAAAAATAAGAAACTAAAACAGTTCCTTCAACACATGGAGTCCCTGGACAGTCTACACTCTGAATCCTCTTCCATCCCCTTAATATGCTCTCCTGGGGGTTGGCTCTTTTAGCTGGTAAGTGTGTGGGCCACAGGAAGTTGTGTACTTTCTGGCTTTCAAGCTCTGTGGGGGAGAGTGATTTCCTAGGGTGGAGGTCTTTTGATTAAATGAAGTTCAAGGCGCACAGTTCCTGAGGAACCTCTCAAGCCTCAACATTAATGCCAAACCCCTTTCTGAATTTGAAACTTTGGTAGCACCTGTGCTCTTAGAAACAAGCAAGCAACTAGACATTCCACTGCTTCTGCACAGCAGCTGACAACACAGCTGGGAGCAGGCATCCTGCCTTGGCCTCCTGTGCTGGGCACCGGGGTCAGATGGAAACAGTTGTGAGGCTTTCTAGACACCTTCCTCCTTCCCTTCCCCACTTGGCTCTCGGCCCCTACTTCTTCATAAAACCCTGAGAGAGTCTGAAAGGGATGAACAACTTATTTGTCAATTTTAATGAGCATGGGATTTTCATACATAGAAATGACTGAATGAATTAAAACTTAGTTTGTGAAATTCAAAAATAGCTGTGGTGCTACCAGAATGCCACCTTTATTGGAGGCTTTAGGTTAAAATATCAGGATTCTATTTGCAGTCTGGGTGAATGTTTTGAACCATAACTAAGTCACCTCTGTGACTGTCTTAATGTGTTTTCATAAAGCCTGGCAAAATTATATAAAAAAACCATCTTCAGATTTTCATCCTTGCTCAGCTGTGTTGCAAAGGGGTTATTGGCCCCCACTGCAAGCGCTATAGAAAAACACAGCTTAGCTGACAAATTAGTGGTATTTGGTGCTAGTATTACTAATTCACCATTTAGAAGGGTTGCCCACTGGGGAAAAATAACATGTTCTATAAGTCACAGGAGAAACTAGGGAGATAGTTAATGGGTGTTGGCTCCTCTGCACATCTTGCTCACAATACTCTTCAAACGGCTGCTGACTTCCTGCCAATAGACATGGAAGTAATTGTCAACAAGATTTATTGTTACTTTCACATTTACACAGTGAGAGAGGAAAGGTTGAAAGAGTTCTGTGAAGTTCAGTACCGACTTCTACTGAACCGTAGCAACGCACCCTGATTATCGCTAATGTGTGCTACAGAAAGGATTTTGCATCATTTGAGGCTTTAAAGTCATTCTTGTCAGGAGCAAATTCCCCCACCACCCTCAGTAATTTTTCCTAAGATCAATGAGCTGAGTGTCGGTTTGTTTTTTTCCACAGCGAAACGGTTGTTTTGTACGTGGTGAAGCAGAATTCTTCAGTGACAGAACTAGGAGTCGGATTTAGAGTGTGACCAACTAATCCCAGCCTGTGGAACTAACGGAAAACCTAACTTCAGAAAGAGGAGGCAGCTATTACAGAGTTTTCAAAGGGAAAGGTTTTGCTGGCTAATTTAGAAAACGTCAGTGAAGGAATGTACTTGGTTAGAGAATATTCAAGAGCTTCTATAGTAACATAGTTTTTTTTCCATTTCAGTTCTATTGTTGGGATACCTGGTTTGTATGGATTTACGAAAGACTTTTTTCTCTCTTCAAATGGCATCTAGATCTGCAGGAGTAAAATTAAGATGATGAGGTTGCAATTTTCTGCTATTTGGATACATTTTTCTAAGAGTGAGGAGCTGGTATGAGTGTCAAGAAATATTTGAGCAGACTGTAGGCTTCTCAAACCACGCATACAATTAAACCCACACACACCACTAAGGCACACAGAAGATTATCTCTTCCTTGAATTTCAGGATGGCATTTCCAGGCACAAGAAGCACCTGTTGGTGGCATTTCTCCCTGTAATGAAGGCCATCTGGATAGGAGACAAAAATTGGCTATGAGGACTCTGGTAAGTGGAGCGAGAGCCCCTGGTACTGACTGAGGCAGCAACTGCTCTGAGGACTCTTAACAACTGTGGGGAAACAAATACATTGGACAAGGAGTCATTTATCTAAGCAGTATTTACACAGGCAGCAGGCATCTGAAAAGGAATGGATTTAGATTATGAAATCTTTTTTGTTCCCTATGCAAAAAATAGGCATGATGCAGGAAACCTGAAACCTTGTGACATTCTTCCTTGTCACTTGAACATTTACCATGGTGATGGTTTTCGTACCATCGAGCGCTTATCCCTTGATTATTTTTTGGCAAGGGAGGAGAATAGATAAAATGAACCTATAATTTTAAATGCCACCTTTGAAAATTTAGCTACCCGTGGGGCAGTAGCTGCGTTGACGAGTAATGCTAGTCACAGTGGATGTCACAGCAGAACATAGCACTTGCTGTACTGAAATGACAAAGTGGCCCATTCAGCTTTGTATTTTGCATCTTAGAGTGGCACAAAGTATTTCCTGGAAGGCCATGGTGGCTTTGCATGGTATGAACCTTGAAGCAACATGGATATAGAATTCTTTGAGGATTAGTTATCAGAAATTCACGAGCGCTTTTGTCTTTTTAATACATGTTTTGCTTTCAGAGCTCAGTACTTTTACTAGAAGATAATCATTCATTTATTTAACAAATATTTACTGAGTATCTACTCTGTGCCAAGTACATTGCTCCAGGCACTGAGGATCCAGCAGGGAGGAGAATGGCACAGAACAGGAGATAAATATCTGCTCCCTCCTTAGACTCATATTCCAAAGAAAAGATCATCATGGCAAAAATATTAAAATAAATGGCAATAAGTGAGCCATGGGGAAAGTAAAACAGGAAAGGAAGTTTTGGGGTGTGTGGAGAGGAGGATTTCAGTCTCAGATTGGGTGGCCAGAGACAGCCTTATCAAAGGTGGAATTTGATGGCTGGGCGTGTTGGCTCACGACTGTAATCCCAGTACTTTGGGAGACTGAGGGTGGTGGATCGCTTGAGGTCAGGAGTTTGAGACCAATCTGGCCAACATGGCGAAACCCTGTCTCTACTAAAAAAAAAAAAAAAAAAAATTAGCTGGGCGTAGTGGCATGTGCCTGTAGTCCAAGCTACTCGGGAGGCTGAGGCAGGAGAATCACTCAAACCCAGGAGTTGGAGGTTGCAGTGAGCCGAGATCGAGTCACTGGACTCCAGCCTGGGCAACAGAGCAAGACTTCGTCTCAATAATTAAATAAAATAACAAAAAAAGGTGGCATTTGAATAAAGCCCAAAGGAAAGTGAGGAGTAAGCCATGTAGGAGAAGAAGGTTCCAGGTCGAGTGAAGACGGGGTGCAAAGGCCTGGGCTGGCCTGGTACTTCAAGGAACAGCAAGGAGGCTGCTGTGCTGTGGAGACGGTAGGAGAGTGGCAGTAGATTATGGCAGAGATAACTGGGGGCCTGATTGTGTAGCATCTTGCTGGCCATTTTAAGGACTTTGGCATTTCCTCTCTGAGTAAGATGGGAAATCACTGGAAGGTTTTAAGAAAAGAAATGACTTATTTGAAACAATTTGCTGGCTGTGTTGGGAAAACTTCATAGAGAGGCAAGACTGGAAGTAGAACAGCCAATTAATGTATTACATTGCCTTTGGACTTTATCTGTACCATTGGCTCTCCTGGGTTTCCACTTGCTAGTCCACTGCAAGTACAGATTTTGGACTCCCTAGCTTCTATAACTGTACAAACCAATTCCATATATAAAATCTCATATTTTTATGGTGATAAAGTACGTGTGTTTCTATCTATCTATCTATCTATCTATCTATCTATCTATCTATCTATCTCTATGTATGTATGTATGTATGTATGTATGTATGTATCTATCTATTTATCTACTGCAACTGAAATAATGCAGGCAAGAGAGAATACTGGCTCAGATTCGAATGTTAGCAGTGGAGGTGGTGAAAAGTGGTAGGATTATGAGAATATTTTAAAGGTAATGGGCCAAGAAGATTTGCTGACTTATTGGATATGGAATATGTATAGTGAATTGTCCTTAAATAATCCTTTTACAGCTTCTAGGACTAGACACACAAACTTTTGCATTTGTTGGAGAAGTCCCAGTTCACCTCACCTACAGTTTTCTTGGTTTTTAAAACTTTGACCATAGTTTTCACCAAGACTTTGCTAGACAGAAGACTAAATACTATTCTCATAGAGTAAGCTTCTGCCTGCTCTCCTCTTGACCTCCTCCAGCTCCATTAGGGTGACCTAATTTAGGTGAGTGCAGTTCTCCATGTGAGTTATACCGTGTCTTGATGTGCAAATCAATATGACATTTATCCAGAAAAATGTATTACTATTCCACCCTCTTTATTCCATGTTCCCTCCTCTCTGTAATGGCAGGAACAATGTATCTAAATATAATATTGATCAGTCAATCCCAGTACTGAATACACTTTATTTACTTAACTGGATAATGTGACTACTTCTGGTAAGCAGGAGTCTTTCAATAATTCTAGTAATGGTAATTTTAAATGATATTTAACAAGTCTTATTTGTAGCAAGGGCCTATTTTGAGCATATTATACTTATTTTTTCATTTAATCTTCATGGCCATTCTCTGAAGTAGGCACTAATAAGCAACTGAGTTTTAGAGAAACCACCTGCCTTTCTTAAGGTCATATAACTAGTAAGTTTCAGCTGGGATCTACAACTAATTATTTGTCATCCTTGTTGTATACATTTTATGTGTTAACTTGGAAGGTAGTTTCCATGACATTAACATTTAAATCAGTGAACTTGGAGTAAGCACATCACCCTCCATAATGTAGGTGAGCCTCATCTAATCAGCTGAAGGCCTGAATAGAACAAAAGACAGGCCTCTGGAAACGAGAAAGAATTCTTCAGCACACAGCACATTGCCTTTGGACTTTATATGTACCATTGGCTCTCCTGAGTCTCCATTTTCCAGCCCACTGCAAGTGCAGATTTTTGGACTCCTTAGCCTCTATAATTGTACAAACCAATTCCTTATACGAAATTTTATATTTTTATATTAATAAAGTATGTGTCTATCTATCATCTATCATCTATCTAAATGCACACGTACTCAAACATCCTATTGGTCCTGTTGTATGGAGACCCCTCACTAATACACTTGAAGTTAAAAAGAAATCTTATTGAATAAGACTTATCTTCTGAAGTGCAGTCATCATTAGAAATTCAGTTTAAGGCTCTTTAAGTCTAAAGGCATTTAATCGGTTACATCCTGGGATATAGAATTTCTGCTCACATAAGAACAATATCTGCCTCCTCTCCATCACTATTGTTTCTATGCTAATTTGGTTTCCAAATGACCAAGCTCTGACACTAGTGTTATACCATTTCAATCCTGTCGAATAATAACCACCCTGCATATCTCTACTGCATGAATTAAAAGCAACTCTTTCATTCTATCTTTCTGCTTAATAACCTATAATGGGTATTCATTTTTTTATTACGTTGATAGAACACCTTATAATAGTTTTTTTTGAGGAATAATGAAAGCACGATTAATTCATTATTCTGAAAGTGTTGCATGGTGCTCCAACTTAGAAAATTCAAGGAATGATTTCTAATTACTATTGGATCTAAAACTGAAAACTTATTTTACAAAGTTTTAGATTAGAAAACATCAAAACAAAACTAAACCCTACTTCCTGGGAACAAATTAACCTTTCCTCAGCATCTAGGTGAAGTTTCCAGGATATTGTTGCGTCCTGCCCACCATTTCTTTGAAAAATGTTTGCTAGTCTCGATTTTCAAGGCAGATGCCCTTCAGACGTGCCAATCCTGGGTATTCTCAATAGAGATCAGCAGCGTGTACTGGAATAGAAATATCAGTAGAGAAACTAGGAGAAAATGGTAAGATTCTGTATTGTTCTAAAAAGATTTACATTATAATTACTATTTTATTTGTACAATTATAATTCCAGGTTCAGTTCATTTAAAAAAGGTCAGTGAAATCAGTTAAGTCTATGAGTAAATTAAACATCATTTACCAAATATATAATGAGTAAATGTAATTTACTAAAAGAAAGTAAAACAAATATCATAGTCTTGAGGTTGATAATATATAACCTTTCAGTTTAAGAAGACAGAATTTCATAAGAAAATTGTCATGTAAATGCACTAGTTTGAATTTAATGTCATAATGGCAAGACACAGATTAAGTATAAAACTGATTTAAAAAAAAAGGGTTTTGAACCCAAACTAGCTATTAATTATGGCCTTATGGTCTTGAGGTCTCAGATTGGCATGCATGTATTCTCCAGCCTTCCTTTTCTTTCGTATGTATTTATTTTAAGACAGGGTCTCATTCTGTTACCTGGGATTGAGTGCGGTGGCGCAATCACAGCTCACTGCAGCTTTGAACTATTGGGCTGAAGCAGACCTCCCACCTTTTATATATCAGGCAGAGTAAGATGCAGAGGAGAAAGCAAGGAGTATGTAAACAAATGACTTGGGTTTATTTCTTTGCTTTGTAATTTCTCCTTAACTAACTACGTTTAACCTTTGTCCACTTAACCTGCCTGAGCCTTTTTTGCATATGTAAGGGCTGCTGGGATAATTAAATAAGATAATTTATGCTGGGATAAAGTAGCAGGCAAAATGCAAAGATTCAAGAATGATTTGGTCTGCAAAATTGTAGGCATTATTATAAAGCAAACATCAGCAAACCACAGTTTAGGGACCAAATTTGACCCACTGCCTGTTTGCAAATAAAGTTTTATTGACACACAGTCACACCCTTTAACTTTTTTATTGTCTAAGGCTGTTTTCACACTGTAAAGGCAGCGAGTTGACTAGTTGTGGCAGAGGCAGCCTGCAAAGCCTAAAATATTTACTGTTAATATCAGACAGTTTACAGAGTTTGCTGATCCCTGCTAAAACCAGTATAAAGATCACCATTAAGTAGATAGTTGACACTCCCTTAACAAATCATTTGAAGATTCCATGGAGTTGGAAGCAAAAGATTGATATTTGAGAAAAATTCTGGTCCTGTGTCTATAAAACCTGCAGGGAGATAAAAATAAAACAACAATCAATAACAAACTAAGTACCCTTGCCACCCAATTCTATGGCAGAATACAACACCTATGTTGCTAGAGGCAAGGGAACTCAGAGCCCACTAAGTTTGGAGCTTGGGGTTCAATTTGGCATCTCTAAAGTTCCAGTGGTTTAAAATGCAACAGTGTGGTTTCTTCCATAGTGATATATATTTGTCTTTTTGCCTGAACTGCATGGTGAGTATTAATTAAAGTACTTTTCTGCACAAATTTGTTCCTCAGGGAGGAAGAGAATACTTTCACAATGATTTAACTATGCTGAGATTAAAAAAAAAAAAAAAAAAAAGGGGAGCATAAAGGTCCATGACCCATTTCATTAGATTTAATCTGTTCTTTTCTGTACCTCGAGGAAAAGATATTTCTCCTTTTCCCCCTTAATCTGCCATAGCTACAGTACAGAACAGCAGCGAAGTGCACGGACTTTGCAGCTGATGCTTTTGGTTTCAAATCCTGCCTCTGTCACATACCAGCTGTGTGACCTTGGGAAATCACGTAACCTCTCTCCCTCTCAGTTCCCTTATTCATTAAGCAAGAATAATAATGGTACCTTCCTTGTATGGTTTGTGGAAAGGACTACATCAGTTAATGCATGTAAAGTGCTTTTAACAGCATTTGGCACATAGAAAGCACAAAAATGCAATTTGCTGTTATTATTATCACATCACTCTTATATTGCTTTCTTCAGAAGACACTTATTCCAGTGCTTGAGACATTTTGAGTCGTGTTTTAGGTAAGATATTGCTTATACTTTTAGTAAGAAAAAAATACACTTCTGTCAGTGGATATAGTTATTTCTGATTCAACTAAATGCATATCTATATAGCAGATATTATTTGCCTAACACTGTACTAGATTGTTGGCATTAAAAAAGTGACATCATGCCTGCTCTCAAATAATTTACAATCTAGAAGAAGAGGTAAAATATATGCATATGAAACAATTAGAGATACGGCTGCATCATCCTCATTAGCTCATCACTCAACTTCAATTTATTGATCACTTATTCTTGCCAGAGTCTATATTTGCTGTTTTACATACATTACCTTAGTGAATCCTTACACACTAATCTTGCAATAAAATATTCTTATTCATGTTTAACACATGAAACACATGAAGAAATGACAGCTCAGAGAAGTAATATGACTTGCCCAAAGTCATATGTACAATAATACTCTGTCCCTATAGCCACTAAAAATTTATGATTTCAAAAATTCTTGATCTCTTTACATAAGCTTATTAAAAGGCATGTAGTCAGATTCAAAGCAAGTGTTATGTGCTACATGTTTTAAAAGTTAAAAATAAGAATGTGAAAGGTTAGAAAAAAGCGTGGGGCAGACTTTGTGAAGGTTTCAATGATGATTTTTGGTGGTTATTTTAATTCAGCACTACTGCATTTTGTGTTCAAAGATTTACTCTTGGAGATCAGACATACATGCATTTATTATATTAATTTTTCCACATTAAAAAATTAAAGTGGCATTTATTTATGGGTTACAAAGTTATGTTCTGATTTATGAATATAAGGCAGAATAATTAAATCAACAAATTAACATATCCATCACTTCAAATACTTATTTTTTCTGGTGAGGACATTTGAAATGTACTCTCTTAGTGATTTTATCTTATGTTTTTTGAGACAGAGTCTCACCCATTCACCCAGGCTGGAGTGCAGTGACATCATCATGGCTCATTGCAGCCTTGAGTTCCTGGGGTCAGGTGATCCTCCCACTTCAGCCTCCTGAGCTGCTGAGACTACAGGCACATGACACTATACCTGGCTAACTTTTTTTGTATTTTTTTGTAGAGATAAGGTTTCGCTATGTTATCCAGGCTCCTGAGCTCAAGTGATCTGCCTGCCTTGGCCTCCCAGTGTTGGGATTATAGGCTTGAGCCACCATGCCCAGCCTCTTAGTAATTTTAAAATGTACAATGCACAATTACCAACTATATTCACTATGCTATGTGATATATCTTTAAAAAAATCCCAACTTACTCATCTTGTTTAACTGAGCCTTGGTACTCTTTAACTGTCATTTCCCCAGTTCCTCCACCTCCGGACTTTGGTAACCATCATCTAATCTCTGCTTCTTTGAATTCAGTTTTTAGATTCCACATGTAAGTGAGAACATGTGGCATTTGTCTTTCTGTGCCTGGTTTATTTTACTTAGCGTAATGTTCTCCAATTTCACCTGGGTTCTCACAAATGACAACATTTCTTTATCCTTTAAGGTTGACTAGTATTCCATTGTGTGTATATACTACATTTTCTTCATCCATTCAATCCATTCTTCTGTTGATGAACACTTAAATTGATTCCATAACTTTGTTATTTGAACAGTGCTGCAATGAACATGGGAGTACAGATATCTCTTCAATACACTGATTGTAAATTTTTTGGGTAAATACCCAGAAGTGAGTTTACTGGATCATATGGTAATTCTATTTTCAGTTTTTTGAAGAACCTCTGTAGAGATTTCAATAGTGGCTGTACTAATTTACATTTCCAACAACAGTGTATAAGGGTTCCTTTTCTCTGCACAAACATACATTTAAATACATGCCAGAGAGACTGTAAATGTCACTATGCCATTATATGTGGGTATATTTTGCTTTATACAATAGATTTTTTTTTTTTTCGATATGGAGTTTCGCTCTTGTCATTCAGACTGGAGTGCAATGGCACAATCTTGGCTCACTACAACCTCTACCTACTGGGTTCAGGAGATTCTCCTGCCTCAACCTCTCGAGTAGCTGGGATTACAGGCATAGGCCACCATGCCTGGCTAATTTTTGTATTTTTAGTAGAGACGGGGTTTCACCATGTTGGCCAGGCTAGTCTTGAACTCTGGACCTCAGGTCATCCACCCCCCTCCTCGGCCTCCCAAAGTGCAGGGATTACAGGCGTGAGCCACCATGCCCGGCCCACGATAGATGTATTTTTAAAATAAATCGAAACATCATATCTTGGCATGTTGTGGGTACTTATTAAATACCAGCTAAAAATTAATGAATATATTTACATTGAATTTGCACTGTATTTTCAGAGCTGCCTTACTTTTATTTCTGACAGATATTTAATGAGTTGCGTTCTTGCACTCTACCTTGAATTATGTCTGTTCCAACAGACGCTACGGCAAGTAGTGTTACGTGAATACACACTTAAATGTCTGAGAATCCTCTAGTCAAAGAACTCCAAAGTATATCCTTTTGAAAAATACTATTTTAATGTAAAAAACAAATCAAACCAAAAAAACCCCTTGATTTATCTAATCTCTAGCTTCAGTGTTTTGGATGTATTGTATTTTCTTAAAATACATTTTATAGAATACTAGAGATAAAATTCAGCAAACTTGCTATTAAAATGGGGAAAATAAAAGGCATATTTGTATGTGTGCTTAGGGGCATAATTTTCTCAGCTGTAAAAGATGTGTATGGAGAGAAGATGTGGGATTTTAAGAGATCTACACTCAATTTTGTAATTCTATTGAGAATTTTACATAAAATGGAAGCAAATATTATCAATTGTTCCTTTAGTCCAATATTTTTCCAAGTGAGCTTTGAGACCTACCTGCATGGGCATCACCTAGGACATCTATTAAGTGCAGCTTCCTGGGCCTCATTACAGACATATCAAATCAAATGTTTGATGTGAGGCCCCAGAACATATATTTTGAGCAAAGATGCCAGGGTATTTTTACACACATTAAGATAAGAACCACTTTTTCAGTCCTGAAGAAGCCTGAAAATATTATCTAAACTACTTAAATTTTGAAAACTGATATTTAAGTTACATAGTTACTAATATGAAATCTACAGAACACAAAATATATATCCAGAACATCACAAGTCCTTCCCGATTAAAATTTTACACTTTAAAATAGAATATAGGCTATCAATTGAACAATGAATAACCTAATTGAGATGGTGGTGTAATCATTAACATTTATCTCTGAAATTAAAAATATTATGAAGTTGCAATTTGTGCCTCTTTACCAATGCTGGAGTGAGGTTAGCGGGAGGAATGAGATGTTTAATTTTAGCAAGTGATAAGATTTGTAGTCTTAACTCCTATAAAAGCTGCTATGTTTTTCTAGAAGTTCATAGTCTTTAAATCAAACATATTTGAATTCTGCCCAATATTTTCATGATTACTATGCAATATTTAAAAAATTTAAAATGATAGTAGCTCTACCATTAAGACCCTAGGTCAGAGTTAGAATGTAATATTCTTTCGCATAAATCCTATCTTTGATGGCTCAATTTTTTTCCACTAATACTTATAATAATTTTTGGCAACCCCCCAAAATCAAGAGAAAATGATCATGTCATGTTTATGATGTAAATGTCTGTAAATACTGAGTGCTTACGTTGCATCAATCTTTTTGCTTTGCATATTGTTATTTATGCATATTTCTCAGAGAATCCTCAAAATCAGTTTCAAGTTGGTATTATTACCGAGATTTTGCAGATGAAGTTATTGGACTGGATTGCTCTCTAGATAGGTTAAATAACTCACTTGTGTCACACAGATGGTTAGTGGCAGGGCTGGGAAGTGAGCTCAGGAACATCTGAGTTCATAGTCTGGGAGCTTAAAGAACAAACACCTTACCATATCTGACAACCCAGTCATAATTTGGTATCATGAGTAGTGGCATGAGATATTAATGAACCAAAGTAAAATATCTATTTCCTTGTGTGCTTAATCCCTTTGTCTGGTATCTTTTTTTTTTTAATCTTCTTAATGATACGGACAGGAGACAGGGGAATACAGAGTAGAAGAGGGCAGTTTTCTGGCAAAGGCCCCACCCTCCAGCCTGGAAACTGTGGCCCCAAATGAGAACAGTTATCCCTGTTTTCCTGCCCAAATGTTGCCTTTTTGGCCTGCCCTGCCCCCCTGTCCTGTGCCAATATAAATCCCAGACCTCAGCTGACAAAGAGACAAGCAGCTGAACATGGAGAGGAGAAGAAGCAACTGAGCACCAGAAACTACAGATAGATGCAGCTTAACTTCAGACGGCACGACCTCGGAGATGAGCCTTCCTGCAGACAGCTGGGCTTCAGGGAGAAATCATCTTCTTCCTGCTCCATCCTCTTTCCAACTCCCCTTCTGCTGAGAGCCACTTCTACTGCTTAATGAAATCCTCCACATTCATCACCTTTCAGACCATTCATGTGACCTGATTCTTCCCAGATACTGGACAAGAATTTGGGATGCACTGTGTGTGGGAACCCAAAAAGGCTGTCACACTGACTCTTCACTGAATTGTTTAACGCTTAAGCCATCTGCGGGTGGCAAAGCTAAAAGAGCATTAATTGTAGCACACCCCTATATGCTGGAGCTGAAGCCCTAAAGCTCTCTTCCTGGCTCTGGCACCTGCTTGCCTGCATGCTCCCTCCCATGAGGGGTTGAGCCCAGTGGGCTTGAGTGAGTGAAGTTTGTCCTTGATGGTACTGAAGTGGCTGGCTGAACCCAGAGTAGGTGCACTCCAGTTCCCACCCATGAAAGGGTCAAGGCAACTATTCCATCTCATTAGCATATATGATTATTAGTTTCATTAGCCAACTTGGGAATTCATCATGTTTGACTCGCATATTTGATGTCTAACATGTCTAGGGTTTGCAGACATCCCATGATGCATGTGTTAGGCTGTTCCTTCACTGATATGAAGAAATAACTGAGTCTGGGTAATTTATAAAGAACAGAGGTTTAATTGGGTCAAGGCTCTGCAGGCTTTACAAGAAGCATGGCACTGGCATCAGCTTGGTCTAGGGAGGCCCCAGTAAGCTTACATTCATAGCAGAAGGTGAAGTGAGAGCAGACATGTCACATCATGTGGCCAGATCTCATGTGAACTCAGAGCAAAAGCACTTATGAGCAATGGGATGGCCCAAGCCATTCATGAGGGATCCACCTTCATCACCCAAACACTTCCTACCAGGTCTACAAAAGACCTCAAATAGCCAGGGAAATCATGAGCAAAAATAACAAAGCTGGAGACATCACACTAGTTTGGCTTCAAAATATACTATAAAGCGGTCATAACCAAAAAGCATGGTACTGTCATAAAAGCAGACACATAGACCAATGAAGCAGAATAAGGAGACCAGAAATAAGTCCATGAATTTATAGTTATTTGATTTTTGACAAAGATGTTAAGAACACACAATGAGGAAAGAACAGTTTCTTTAATAAACCGTGTTGGGACAACTGGATATCCACACATAGAAGAAGGAAACTAGACTCCTATTTCTCACCACATAAGAAAATAAACTCAAAATAGATTAAAGACTTAAATATAAGATCAAACTGTAAAACTACTAGAAGAAAACATGAGGAAAAGCTCTACGATCTTGGTCTGGGCAGTGGTTTTTTAGGTACAGGCAATACAGCACAGGCAACAAATGCAAAAATAGACAAATGAATTACATCAAACTAAAAAGCTCTGCACAGTCAAGGAAATAATCAACAGAGTCAAGAGACAACCTACTGAGTGGGAGAACATATTTGAGGACCACACATCTGATAAGAGGTTAATATCCAAAGCATATAAGGAACTCAAATAGCTCAACAATAAAAAAAAACTGCTTTAAAAAGTGGGCAGAAGATCTGAACATATACTTATCAAAAGAAGACATACAAATGGCCAAGTGTATAAAAACAGGGTCAACATCAATAATCATCAGAAAAATACAAATTAAAACCACAATGAGTTACCACCTCACACCTGTTAGAATGGCTAATTATCAAAAAGGCAAAAGATAAGACGTGTCATAGAAGATGTGGAGAAAAGGGAATCGTTGCGTACTGTTGGTGTGAATGTAAATTAGTACAGCTATTATGGAAGACAGTATGGAGATTTCTCAAAAAATTAAAAATAGAACTACCATATGATCCAACAATCCCCCTACTGGATATGTATCCAAAAGAGATAAAATCAATATGTCAAAGAAATATCTGCACTCTCATGTTCATTGCAGCATTATTCACAATAGCCATGGTATGGAATCAACTTACATGTCCATCAACAGATGCACGGATAAAGAAAATGTGGTGTATATACACAGTGATAGACTAAAATTTAAAAAGGGAAGTCATCAGATTTCAAAAGCAGGAAAATCCAGTACAGAAGAGTTGTGAAGTGAAATCCCAGATCAATAGGAACCCTAGAGAGAAATGAGTTCAGATTGGATCAGGTCAGAGCACAGAATTTCATTTTAAGCTTTTGGTTGATGGAACGCAAGCTATGATATAAAAGGAGTTTCCACTACCTGTGCAAATGGAGAACTCTTAAGGCTGACAGTGTGAACCTTGAGCAAGAACCTTGAACCTTCAAGCAGGCAGGAATAGGACTGGATTTAGAACATACCCAGATTCCTCAAGGACGCAGTACTTATAGAAAGAGGGATGGGAAAAGAGCAAGAAGATGGAAATGTCAGCAAGGCTGAATAAAATATCTAAAGCAAAGAGGACTTGTTTGGAATTCTAGAAAGAGATACAGACATCATGTAGAGTAATAGAAGAGTCAGAATTTTTTTTTGTTTAGGCAAAGATAGGACTTACTACCCCATCATTTCGTTCAAGTGGAGGATAGAGTAGAACAGGCCATAATTTTCCATGCTTCTCTTTAGGAGATGCCAAAGGTAGTGCTGGGTGGTGAATTTATCTAGATGGCTCAACTTCTAAATGAATGGAAGTGCTGTGTTTCAGGGAAACTTCTCAGGCAGAGTCTTCAACAGGATTTGAAGCCAGACTTCAAAAGATCTCTCAAGATTTAGTCATCAGGGGAATGTACTGAGTCCCTTGAGCAAATGGCTGAGCTCTCCGGGAGCAAATATCTTTACAGAGCACTCATCTTTACAGAGAACAGTCTCAAGTTGAGTCTGAGAGAATTGTATATGTGTGTGTGTGTGTATGTGTGAGTGAGGTATGTGTGCATATCTTTAGGACCACAAATATTTGTTAGTGAATGAGAAGAAGCACAGAAGAAATGCTAAAGAGAAGGACTTAGAAAGGTATACTAAGGACAAGAGAAAATAGATGACTTTGATAGGGTGCCATGTCCAGTTTATTATATTTTATAATATTTCTATAAAGGACATATTATGATGCTGCATTTTTACAACATTTGGCATAAAGAACAATATTATTGCTTGAAATTGGATCCAAAAATGGAATAAAATTAAATTAGGACCAGCCAAGATTCAACTCTTCAGAAGATAATTTCCCATTCCTGTTGCATATAGGCTAGCTAGTTCAGAATATGTTTCTACTTGCATGTGGATTAGTGGTTGCTGAAAAATAATATAAATTATCTTTCACAGGATTTAAGGAAGACTACATTAAAAGATGAAAGAAAACATTTTGTTCCAGATCTGAAACATAGGCCATAAAAAGCTGGGATAAAAGCCAGAAAAATATTGGTCTGAGTATCAAAAAATAGGATTATTCTGAAAGGTTAAAGACCAAGAGGCAGTACTAGAACTGTTGATTGAAGCACAAATTTTAACAATGAAGGGTGGGAAATAATAGAATTTCAGTCAATAACTTATACCCTGGGCTAAGATCCAAAGTACATGTGTCAGAATATGGAAAGAAAATTCTATATAATTATAGAATTTTTCTCTCAGTGGAGACTAAGGAACCCTCAGGATTTTATGAGACGTCTAGCGAAATTTTGGGGGGAAACTAAGGAATTTTCAATTCAAATCCCATTGAGATTTGTTCATCAGTAGTTGTTAAGCTTTCAATATATTTTGACAATTGAACATAATAATAATTATTTTGTGGCATGCACTTGCAGTGGCCTCAACTAGGATATAAAGAAAGTGGGGAAGAGAAGTAACCATTTTATGTATTTTATTAACTCATTCATTATATGAGGTGACATTGGTTGTATCAAGATTGTATAATAGTCTAATCTAAAGTATGGATTTTTTTCATAAAACAGCATGAGTTTATCATGCCAAAGTAATATGAATGTGAAAGAATATCCATCATAGAATAATAAAGGAAGGATAAAATCATTTTGCAAAATGAGACACAGAATGCATTAACTCAAGTAGCTGCCAGTGGTTGTCTGATAAAAGAACTAATACTGTACACAGAGTCAGGTTGTAGACATTTGTATTGATGGTAAAGATGGCACTTCAGCCTTGCAGGTGGTATGCCGCAGACACTACAAAGTGTATGAAGTTGACTTTTAAATATATTAGTTCTGCCTGTGGTCTGGATTCTGTTCCACCATCTTCACTGTGCCATTTTGATCATCCCTAATTTTATCTTTTTGGGCCATAATGAGCCATAGTTTCCTCATCTGTGAAATAAGGGGGTCAGAAAAAATCTACCCGTAGTTTTAAAATATTATCATATTTTGATAATAAAATATGATTTGAACTAAAGGAGATGCATGGTTAATTAACTGCAACTCTGAAGATTGACTACTTTTGCTGATCAGTTTCAAGAGGTCAATTTCTACCTAACAGGAAGCATTATGGAAAATGCTTACAATGATTGTGTAAAATATGTTTGAGAAGGAAAAAGTGACTCAGAGTGTCTGTGACTGCTGGCTATGTGGAGCTAATGGGGAGTATTTCAATCAATTGGCTAACCTTGGCAGTGCTATACTGTGAGGAGGTCATTTAGAGAGCTGTTCCTGGATTAAAGAAGAAAGAAGGAAGGAATCTATGATAAAGAAAGCAAGTAAGGGAAAAGAAAGCAGAGTGTAAAGTTGTGCATGTGTGTGCATGTGTGTGCACGCATGTTCATATGCAGGCAGCCATGTTTCTGTGCACATATGTGCATTCCATATTCTCATTTGAAAGATAAAGAGCTTTAACCGATCTACGGTTCCTCGCTTTCTCAATATTTCTTAGCTGAAGTTTCACATGAATATTCAAAATTGAAAAAAGTTTGATACTTCTTGCCGGTGAAACAGAGATGAAGATAAAAGTTTCCTGTTACGTTAAGATTATTATAAGACTAAAATCCTGACTTATAGGAATACGGTTTTAAATCTGTCAACCTTTTAAAAAAAACTATATTTCTGCATTCTTTGTACTACATTAGGCAAGTAAAATATAAACTTACAATAATAATACAGGGAAATATCTTTAAAAAATTATAACCTGTAACAATGGACCAAATCAGTTAGCAATTTAAGTCGTGGGCAATGAATTGGTCAGAGATACATTGAACTTGAGGTTATGCGAGTAAGTCTGAAGGAAGAGATATAGCGTTAAAGGGTTAATAACATAGATTTTAGAATCAGACAGATATAGTTTGAAATCTTTCCCTATCCCCTCAGCAACTGTTTGACCTTGGGCTATTAAAGTTTTTAAGCCATAATTTTCTGATATGGAAAAAGAAGATTATATTTCCTATCTCCTGGTGTTGTGAAATTGAAAAAGATTATGTATAGAATGCATTTAACACAATGCCTGGATCAGAGTGCACGATACATGGTCATTATAAGCATTTTAAAAACTTACTCTCACACAGTAGGTGCTTAAGAAGAAGAAGCTTTTGTTTTATTAATATTCTCTATAGTCATAGGTTCAGGAAACAAAAAAGTCATGTTTATTACTGGTATGACTAATTACAACTGCATAAAAACTATTAGTCCCTTTAAAAACCCACCAATGAACACATCATTATGCTTTCTTCTGTAGAATCCTCTGGGAGTAAAGATACATTATACTTGGTCAAGCTGCTAAG
The DNA here is from genome assembly GCF_001698545.2 of Rhinopithecus bieti. Lineage (NCBI taxonomy): Eukaryota > Metazoa > Chordata > Mammalia > Primates > Cercopithecidae > Rhinopithecus > Rhinopithecus bieti. Next base: position 1,071,673 of record NW_016807417.1, on the reverse strand, counting down.
AGTTATGGGAAAGGGAAGTTCAATAAGTCACTGGTGGTAAGGCTTTGACAAGGAGCAGGACTGGGTGGAAGGTGGATGACTTCAGAGGTAGGAGAAATAGAGATTTAAGAGTATGGAAACATCACTGGTCACAAAACACTAGCTCAAGATGATTCCCCTTCCTTCTCTCTCCCTCCCTCCCTCCCTCCCTCACCTCTCTTCCTTCCCTTCCTTCCTTCCTTTGCCTTCCTTCCTTCCTTCCTTCGCTTCTTGCCTTCCTTCCTGCTTGCCTCCCCCCCTCCCTCTCGTTCCCTTTTCCTCCCCCCTCTCCTCCTCCGTCTTGTACCTTTCCCTTCTCTCCGTATCCCTTTTCCTTTCCCATTCCCTTTTTGACTTCCTGTACTCAAAGAAGCGATTTTCATTTAGCGAAGTGACAAACCAGACAGACTGAGTATGTCTTATGTTAGGCTAGGCATTTTTGAGATATATGTGCACTTTCACCTGCTTTCTGTGAAACTTCAGGTTTCTCTTCAAGTTTATTTAAATTTTAAATAAAACTTTTAAAATATTTTATATTAATTTTAAAAGCTGCAACCCAAACCAAACAAAAGCAGAAGCAAAAACAAACCCCCAAGACCCAACAACAACAGCAAACACTAATATGCTATAGTTGCCCATTTTCAGCACTTTAGAGATGATTAAGCACCCATGTGCACTGGGTTTAACTGGCTTTATGCAGATTTCAGTCTGTGGCTCCTTTTGTTTATTTATACATGTATGTGACCTTTCTACAAATGTGTAATTGATTAGGAAGAAGGGGGTTTTGCTCTGGTCTTTCTTTGAATTCAAGCCTGCACATGTCCACTCATGTAAAATTATACAAGTGAGTTCACTAGTTCAGCACATGTGTACTGGGCTCAGCTAAATGCCAGGCAAAGCTCAGGCACATCTGCTCAGCTCATGCTCTTATCATGGCTTATTAGACAATTGTGCAATAAGGAGTGAACTCTACACATTGTATCATGACCATATTGTACTAAAGATAGTGTCAGATGTTAATTGCCTAACTTAATATACTCATAACTGTAACTGTTAAAATTGAGGTGAAATAATTGCTATTCAAACCAGAATCTGATGGCTAATTAAAAACAGGAAATTTCAAAACAAAATAAAATTTCATGGTAGATATCATAAAAACGATCAGGAGCAGATGACACAAGTCAAGTTATATAGTGCTCTCTGCGCAAACTCCTCATTGTGTTTGTGAAATTGAAATTTGCAAAATTCTTTATTTTCTGTGAATCCTGACAAGTTCTTAGGTTCTGAAATAAAATCTTGACCTTGAATATACATCTCTCAGCATCTGTTAGTACAATTTGAACCACTCGATGTTCTCGAAAACGTATACTTAAAAATGTAAATGTAAATGTCAATAGTGCCATTTGAAGCTATCATGTTGTAAGTAAGGGAAAAGCACAAGACATCAGGAAAATACTCATTCAACCCCCGTTATTGATTTTGCAACAGTCATGGTAGATGAGCAAGCAATGAACATGCACTTATTGCCATTATTTTAAAATTCTATGTGAAAAGAACATTAAGAAGCTGCTCATGAAGAATTCTTTATTTTAAAAAGTGAAGCTTTTGCAATTGAACAGTTGCAAGTTGTAAATACTGTGCATTACACCAATTTGTTGGTTTTTATAAGAACGGACCATATAAGTAAATATATAGAATATAAACTACCGGGTCAAACCATTTAAGCACATACAATAGGAAAATGCTTAAGGAAAATGCTTAAGCTTTATGCTAATTTAAGCCATTTAAGCACATACAATAGGAAAATGCTTAAGCTTTATGCTAATTTTAAAAAAATGGCATCAAATAAGTTGTCAAGAATGTATGGGTGTTGAAATTAGGATTGAGAAAGTAATGACTGGAAAAACTATAAGAGCTGTGATTCATTTGAGAGCGGTTGCCAAAATGAGTTTACAGAATTGTGGTATGTTCTGTAGACAACTACTCCCTATTAAGAAGATTAATGAACATCTTTCAAAACAGTGTTTGGGTTTGTGATAGGAATTGCCAAATCTTTAAGTTATACTTTTTAGAATGCAGAATTCTTAGTATTATTTCTGGCTATATAGATGATGCATTCCAATATTCGCTTTTCAGTTGAGTACAGTTGGTTCTGCCAAGGCGAATTCATGACACAAATCTTTCAAATGCGATAAGATTTGAACATGAAGATTGACGATGAAGGTAAGATTGAAGATGAAGAAAACTTTTCTTTTTTCCTCCCGATAGTACCACCATTAACCAAATCTCTCTTAAAACATGATTGTGCTTGCTTTCATCTCTTGCTGACATTGTTAATAATCTGAAGGGACTCAATATGACAATGCTAGCCTGCCATGTTAATCTCGTTTACAGCTGCACAGAAAGTTCTAGCAAAAAAAATCGAAACAAACTTTGGATTCAATATACAAAATAAAATAAATACAATTTTTATGCAACTCTGAGTGAATACATATATATATATAAAATAGAGATGGGTATTGAGATAAGATACCTTAATGATATTAAATATGTCAATATATGCATATCTTATATATAGGCATATATATTTATATATATTAATAAATATTTAGATTTACTGAGAAAACTGTTCATCAAATATAATTCTGAGATACTGATAGTTGTTCAAATTGCAAATAAATTTTATGCTACTTTTCTTCCAAGTTTCCGGATGTGTTTAAATGAAGACTTCTGAGATGGCAAAGTGAAATGTTAAAAAATTTAACACGTCAGCCGGGCGCAGTGGCTCACGCCTGTAATCTCAGCACTTTGGGGGGCCGAGGCGGGTGGATCTCCAGGTCAGGAGATTGAGACCATCCTGGCTAACACGGTGAAACCCCATCTCTACTAAAAATACAAAAAATTAACCAGGCGTAGGGGCGGGGACCTGTAGTCCCAGCTACTCTGGAAGCTGAGGCAGGAGAATGGCGTGAACCCGGCAGGCGGAGCTTGCAGTGAGTTGAGATCGAGCCACTGCTCTAGAGCCTGGGTGACAGAGCGAGACTCCGTCTGAAAAAAAAAATTAACAAGTCATCTGTGTAAATCAGGATTTTCTCTATCCTATGCAAATGAAACAAATGCAGAGATAAATTGAATATTTATGCTGAAATCAGATTAAAACCATCAGTTATAGCACCTGGTTTCAAAGTTTCATTTACAGTTTAATACTTTTATTTATTGACTTTTTGAGTAAATGTTATGAATTTAAAATTGTAGATGCTTACTGAAACATACACTTGTTTATTTTTAATTTTAATTTATTCATTTATTTTTGAGACAGGGCCTTGCTCTTTTGTCTAGGCTGGAGTGAAGTGGCACAATCAGGCCCACTGTAGCCTCAACTTCCCAGGTTCAAGAGATCCTCCTGCCTCAGCCTTCAGAGTAGGTAAGACTACAGGTGTGCACCACCATGCCCAGCTAATTTAAAAATGTGTGGACATGGGGTCTCATGATGTTCCCCAGGCTATTCTTGAACTCCTGAGCTCAACAGATCCTCCTATCTTGGCCTCCCAAAGTATTAGGATTACAGGTGTGAGCCACTGTGCCCAGCCATGTATATTTTTTATATTAGAGCATCTGTTCAAGACTTTATTTCATTTCTTTTTTTCCTTTCACTTTTATAACTATACTGTCTTTCATTTGTATTCATTGAACATCTATTATGTACAAACAATGTTCTAGGTTCTAGGGATTTAAGGATGAACAAACCAGACAAGGGCCCTGATTATATGAAGCCTGTACTCCTTTAGGAACAAAATAAAATTGTTAATTTTTAAAAATGATATAGTTTTGTTTTTAACAACATGGTGCTTCTGTCCTGAATCTGCAAATTCTTCTTTTCCTAGAGACTCTTGGCAATGGAGCAGACCTTCTGGAGAAACTTGGAATGAGCAATGAGCAGACTTTAGAATTAAGGCAGTGAGCACATGGAATATATTTATTCAGAGTGAGTTGTTCAGAACCTAAGCTTGAAAGTTGGGATTTACTGTGTGGGGACAGAAGAAAAAGTGCAAAAACAAAAAGAAACAACAACAGTAAAAAAGCCCACAGCACATGTAATAGGTGTGGTGTAGCCATTCATAGTAGTGTAAAAGTTCAAAACCTAAACATCAACCAACAAATATTTATTAACCACCAGCACCTTCCAAGGGACTCCATGAGAAATAAGTAAGAAATATTAAATATTGTCTTAATCCTTAAGAAGTTTGACAGCCAATTCTGAAACAAAATTAGTCAATTAACAGACACAGATGGAAACTATCTGTAAAGTGCCATTTAGAATCTATAGATAGATTTAAAGTGAGACTAAGGTAAAGCAACTAATTAAACTTTGTGGTTTTTTTGTCCTATTTTTGGAGTGAAAGTTCAAGAAAGGAGTGCCAAAGAAATATCAACATAGTATGAAGGAGTCCAGGAACACGGCTAAGGATAGATGTAGTCAGAGATCACTGTACAACATAGAATATGATAGAGACATAAAATAATGAAAGTGTGTGTGTGTGTGTGTGTGTGTACCAGCAAAACTTCTCTGGTCATACAAGTAAAGATTACAAAACTCTACGATAGAGATTAGCAATTTTTTCTTGTAGGAATCATATAGTAAATATTTTAAGCCAAGCTTGTTTAACCCGTGGCCCACAGGCTGCATGGAGCCCAGGACGGCTTTGAATGCATCCCAACAAAAATTCATAAACTTTCTTAAAGCATTATGAGTTTTGTGTGTGTGTGTGTGTGTGTGTTTTTAGCTCATTAGCTATCATTAGAGTATGTTATGTGTGGCCCAAGACAATTCTTCTTCCTATGTGGCCCAGGGAAGCCAAAAGATTGGACACCCCTATTTTAGGCTTTGTGGGCCATGTGGATTCTGTTGCAACTACTCAGTTCTGCCTTTGAAGCACAAAGGCAGCCACAGACAGTATGTACATAAATGGCTGTAGCTGTGTTTTAATATAATTTCATTTGCAAAATCAAGTAGCAGGCTGGATTTGGCTCACAGAGCATGAATTGCCAACTGGTGTTCTAGGAGATGCCTCAGATTTGGGTATTTCCAACACATTGCAGGACATCTGTGTGAGTATACAAGGTTGCCATGAGAGCTGGTAGAGCACTAGAGGACTGGGATTAAAACAGACAGACCATTGTTTTTGGGCAAATGGTGATTGAAAATTAATGGCTGGATCCAACATGCAACCCCCACAACACCAGAGTATGTTTCAGGCAATAGTACCCAAAAGACCAGAGCAAGCAGCGAGTCATTGCAAAGTGTCCCGAGGATACCACTGAGGTCTCCTTCAGGTGCTGAGCTTTGAAATCATGTAAACTTGGTCACCTCTGTGTTGTCCACATCTGCTGCTATGACAAAATACCACGAAAATGGCTGATTTATAAAAAAGTAGAAATGTATTGCTTATAGTTTTGGAGAGTGGGAGTCCAAAATCAAGGTGCCAGCAGATTTGGAGTTTGGTGAGGGCCCAGTCTGAGCTTCCATGATGGCACTTTGAATTCTGTACCCTCACGTGGTGGAAGACTTTGAACGCTGTGCCCTCACATGGTGGAAGACAGAAAGGCAAAAGGAGTAACACTGTGAAGTCTCTTTTATAAGGACATTAATCCCATTCACAAGGGTGGAGCCCTTATGACTTAATCACCTCCTAAAGGCCCCACCTCTTAGTACTATCACATTGGCAATTAATTATTAATATATGTGTTTTAGGGGACACATGCAGACCATAGCAGCTTTCTTGGCTACTACACCCAGGCATCATCCTGCAGAGAAGCAGAGGAAGAGGAGGTTATCTAAAAAACTCAGCATTTACTAAACAGACCTTTAAGCTACCCAGATGGTATCAAAATTGCATTACATTTAGCTCTCTACCCCTTGCTACCCAGGAGGGAGAGGGTAATGGAGAGAGGTTGGTAGCTTATGAGAAAGTTAATGTAAGCAATAGGAAAATAAAGAATCTATTCTCTTTGCATGTCTGTGTGTAGTGTGAGTGAATTGTTATCTTACTAGTGGTATTTTAGTGTTGGAAAGCTCTCCTTTTGATAACACATGGCCATGTTGATTCTTACCCTACTCTCACCCCCAACCCGTATTTTAGTACTCCTGGAGGAAGAGGCATGAAAGAGGGAGGAGGATCAGAAATACGTTTTACTCATTTCTACCAGCTAACAGTACCTTGATGAGGTACTAAATACTAAAACTTTCTAAAGTTTTGTAAAACTAAAACAGAAAGTGTTACAGATAGTTTCTTTTTCATACTTCAAATACAAAATTCTAATGTGTAACACAGTGAGAAAACACACACACACACATGCCTCCTTTGACTCTGATTTTGATACTTACCTCTAGGAGATATTTAGTTCTCCCCCACCGACTCTTCCCTAACCTGTTCATTCACTCACCCCTACCTTAGCTAGTTAAGAATCACTGATTCATCCATATACTATTCAATTAAGGGCCAGTGATACTGCATAGTAAAATAAAATACTTTTCTAGAAAACATACTTCTATTTTAAATCATTGTTTTGGACACAGTTTTATCCCTGTTAGGGGTTAAATTATTTGTCCCCCAAAATGCTGAAGTTCTAACCTGAAATGTCTCTAAAAATGACATATGGAAATAGGGTCTTTGCAGATGACCAAGTAAAGTTGATATCATGAGGGTGGGTCCTAATCTAATATGGCTAGTGTCCTTATTAAAAAGATGCAGAGATAGATTGTTACAGAGGGAAGGCAACGTGGAGATGCACAATGTGAAAACACCATCTACAGGTCAAGAAATGCCTGTAGAAGCCAGGAGAGCATCAGAAGACAGGAGAGCATCAGAAGCTAGGAGACCAACATAGAATAGATTCTCCCTCACAGCCCTCCGAAGGAACAAATCCTGCTGACAACTAGATATTAGACTTCTAGACTCCGTAACTGAGCGACAATACACTTCTGTTCTTTGTTTTGTTTTGTTTTGTTTTTCACCAGACTGGAGTGCAGTGGTGCGCTCTCAGCTCACTGCAACCTCTGCCTCCTGGGTTCAAGTGATTCCCCTGCCTCAGCCTCCCAAGTAGCTGGGACTACAGGCGTGCACCACCACCACATCTAGCTAATTTTTTGCATTTTTAGAGACAGGGTTTCACCATATTGGCCAGGATGGTCTCTATCTCCTGACCTCGTGATCTGCCTGTCTCGGCCTCCCAAAGTCCTGGGATTACAGGTGTGAGCTACCGCGCCTGCCCCACTTCTGTTTTTAAACTACCCAGTTTATGGCAGTTTGTTACGGCAGCCCCAGGAAATGAATGTAACTTTAATTCAATGTTTTCATTTGAAAGTGTAAGAGCCAAGGCTTCCACTGAGCATGTGTGACGAAACTTTCACCCTGAGTCGTCCTGTATTTCCTAGGTAGCCCTTGCCAAACATCTTATTGAACATACTGAACTAATTCTACATATTTCTACCCACCTCTGGAAACAAGTTCATTTCGAATGGCAGTCATACACAAGTATATATAAATCACAATTGAAAAGTATCATCAAATGGCTTCTGCTGTTTTTTCAGGGCAAGACCCCGGTTGTGGATCTGGCTTTCCTCTGTTGACCCCAAAACCTTGGACACATGCCTCAAGGCAATGAAGGGAGTTCCCAACCCTGATATTTTCTCCCTCTACAGCATTTCTCCCCTGAAGCCATAAGATAAAGGTTGTGGATCTTCAGAGCAAAAGAGAAATTCAGAGCGGGTAATTATCCTGTTAATTTTAAGGGTATAATTTTAGGCTCTGAGGTGGATAGTTTTTATTGGAATGATCCAGTTTGGTCGGGTAGAGAAAGCCAAAGAAAACACAAGTGCGACAGACTTGCATTTGGTTCCAAATCTGCGGCTTCTGCCCTTTCAGAGAGTGGTTTGAGCTTTGAGGATGAATTTCCTCTGTTGCCAGGTATCCCATTAGCGTACAGGATATTTTTGTGCTATTCTTTAGCATGCATGCATGGTATTGTGTAAGCTGTACCATAGGGAACAAGGCGTGATTAAAAACATTTGTGGCTCATCGTTAAATATAGAAATCATTATAATTGGATTAATTTAGGAAATGCACAGTGATGCCTGAGTTTCCCCTCGAGAGCCAAATGTACATTAAGAGCTAAAATGTTCAAAAAGTACAGAGTTGACTTTCTCTCATATGAAAAATATGGATTCATAATTCAGACTCCCTTAATCCCAGGCTGCACTAAAGAAAGCATAACAGCTACATGCCATGTTGGGTGATCATTTTACTTGAGTCAAATCCATCTTTTCTCAAAATTGTGAATATGGATTTCAGCAGGCAAATCTAGCACTGAAAATTTGGTCCTAGAGGTACAACTGGACTTTTGAAAATGCCACTGGCAGCAGTTACATCAATCCTCGTAGAAGAAAGGGGAGTAGCTGGTGCAGGAAATATAAGTGATGGAATAGTCATACAACAAAATACTTTCAACATATCTTTTGTATTGTAATGTTACTCATGACATGCCTATCAGTAATATTGTCAGAGGCTGTAATTGAAAAGATATATTAATTATTATCAGTCACCTCCAGCACTCTTACAGCTGGTGGAGTGATGCCTTCGTAAAATGATGACATAGATGTTGACTGGTGTGCAGGAGGCTGCAGAGATAAAATTTTTTCAGTAGGTTAAGATGCTTTGGATGGTTGGATTTCATTTTAGCACCATTCTTAAATTGCTGGACAGAAAAACTGCTGGAGATGAAATGTCCAGCTTCCTCTCTCTCCCCTTCGCCCCATTTCAATCTGCTTTGGGAAAAGAAAATGAAGAATACATTTGTTAACAAGCCCGGGGTCCTGGGCAGGAAAACTGGTGTGTGTTTTGGCTCTTTGACTGGGTTCCCTCTTCAGTGTGGCCTTCTCTGGGCCTCCTGCCCCTTCCCAAATTCTGCACTGCAGAACAAAACAAGTTGTGATCAGTGAAGGCAGCTCTGAGTCTGTCTCTTGTTTTCACCATCACGTCCCTTACAAGCTGCAATTTTGTAGAGACAGGGAGTGGGCTGTTACAAGAAAGTAATAGATTCCCAACAAGTTGGAAAAGGCTTTTTAATATTCAATTTTTGTTTGTAATTGTAATTGGGGAAATATGTACAGAATAAAACTTGGCTCTTTTCAACTTCATTCTTTTCCCAATAATTTGAGATCGTCCCCAGAATTATAATAACGTCTCTTGTAGCCCCTGTCTTAAGTGAGAGTCTATCTGGCAAAGATAGGAGGCAGAATAATTCTTTTAAATCAGCAGCAACAGCGTGACATCAATGCTGCTCTGAACATCTTGCTAGATTATTTGAAATGGTTCTAGCAGGATGAGGTGGAAAGTGGAAAAGTGCTAAGAGGAGGAATCTACACCAAGGAATGAAGGCAACATTTGGAAAAGTTTGTAATTTTCTTTAGAAGATTCTATTTAGGTATATTTGGAATTTATGTCATTCTGTTACTCCCGACAGTTTTCAGTTATTGAAAACTCAGATAAGTGTTCACTTTTCTTATATGAAATAAGGCTGGAAGAAAAAAAAGGCAACTGAAACTTGGCTCAGGACTAGCTCTTGATGAGGATCTGATCTTGGTCAAATGTTGTCTAATTTCCTATTCATGGCATTTTTTGGGGTTGTCAAAATTTCTAGCTTAGTTTGTTCAGAATATTATATCATCAAAATTTGATTTCCATTATTTCAAGCCTTTGATAGCTATCTATGAGAACTACACTTTAAAAATTACAGATTCATTTATTTTGAGGACATTGCTTTCAAATTGAAGCCTTATGTGCACATGTTGGAAATTCACAGCTATCTCAGTTATCATTTGTGTGTCTCAAGTTATCTGTGCGTAAAGGTACTTTTCTTCTTGCACATCTTTCTTTTCTCTTTGTCTTTCATCATTTTACGCATGCTCACACACAAGCACGTATAACCTAACACGATTGGAATGTTATGCTGATTTTTGCCTATAGATTTGAAAATGTTTTCTTCCTTGCCCACCTAGCTGCAAAATGTTTTGGTGCTAAAATTTATTATTAACACCAGAAAAAGACAGTGAGATTTTCCCAAGTATTTCATACTGGGAAATTTTTTTGGTAAAGTTGCTAAATTTCCTAGTGAGATCTGTTCAGTGTCATTAAAAATATTAATCCACTACAATCTTTCATGTCTTCCAAAGGAATTTAAAAAGTAATTCTGTTCTTTAAAACCTCAGAACATTGAATGTTATAACTCTTATTTAAATCTTCACTGTAAGACTCAAGGAATTGAAAAATTAAGTTGCCTAAGCTATTTTAAAAAATCTCACCTCCCTATGTGAATACTTCTTTTTTTCCATAATACTCTTGCCTTTTATGGACTAATTTCTGGCAATACACAATTTTCCTTCAGTGTATGTAAAATACCATTTGAAGGATTTGGAGCAGTCAGACTTAGCCGATTATAAGGATTCCTACATACTTCACCCTCAGCGCAGGGCTTTAGAGTGCCACTGACTTTCCATCTTCAAATTACATTATGGCAATTCAGAGGGGCCAAGAGGGAGTATAGCATAATGGTTAACAAAATGGATTTTGAGGTTTGAAAGACTGATTTAGAAATGCTGGTCAATTCATTTTAGGCAAATTACTTAGTGTCTCTCTTCCTTCATTTTGTCAGCTATAAAAATGAAGATAATGATAGTATCAATCTCATTGCCATGAGGATTAAGTGAGATATTATACGGAAAGTATATCGGACATAATAAATACTCATGAAATGTAAGATATTAATAAGGTGTTGGTTTATCACTAAAAGGTGCCAGAGATTCTGTTCAAAATAGCAGGCTTTTATTGGTGGTGTTGTTGGACACGTTATTTTACTTTACTTTCCCAGTTTAGTCTTTATTTTTGATATAGGTGTTTTCTACTTGAAATGTGGAAATCACAATTTATCACAGCATATGCACAAAGATAGTGGGATTAAAAGGGAACTGAGAGGTCTCTAAGGGAATGTACATAGGCATGTTGCCTGTATGGTTTGTGTGTGTGTGTGTGTGTGTGTGTGTGTGTGCTCTGTTGCCCAGCCTGGAGTGCAGTGGCATAATCTCGGCTCACTGCAACCTCCACCTCCTGGGTTCAAGTGATTCTCCTGCCTCAGCCTTTCCAGTAGTTAGGATTACAGGTGCATGCCACCAGGCCTGGCTAATTTTTGTAATTTTAATAGAAATGGGCTTTCACCGTGTTGGACAGGCTGGTCTCAAACTCCTGACCTCTAGTGATCCGCCTGCCTCAGCCTCCCAAAGTGCTGGGATTACAGCCGTGAGCCACCTCACCTGGCCATTTTTGTTTCTTATTTGCAAATTTTGAATTCAAATCCTATAACTACAACTTCTGAGCCCGTTTTGGCTCATGAGTCTGCAATAAGCCATCTTGCTGGCAATGGAAGGGAGTTCTAGGGAAGTGGAAGGCACACTGGGATTAGATTCAAATTCTAACTAGTCACCCTAAATAAGGGTTTTTTTGAATAAGTAATTTAACCTCTTGGACTTCAGTTATTATACATATAGATTGGGTAAGAATACAACACTTCATAGTGGTGTTAGAATTAAGTGAGATAGTACATGTAAAATTAGTCAGAACCATATTTGCTATCAATAAGAACTTAACATTAGTTAAAGCTAAGAAAAAAGGTGTGCTTAGTTTTGTATATATACTTTGCAACTCTCCTTTTTTGGCACTCAGACTTACTGGTATCATTGTGGATATGGACTTGCTTTGGATAAAGGATATACATATTTGAAGTTTCTACTCAGATAGTTCTTATGTTAAGATTCTCTGCAGCTCATTCTACCATTGTCAGCCAGCAGATCTGTCTGGAAGATGTGGAGAATTTTATCCAGTAGGAATTGCTCTGTCATGCTGGATAGATTAAAACACAATTAATTTAATTTAATAAATTTTATCAAATCTATAGTGTCTTTGATTATAAAAAGATTTTCAAAAGACATCCAGATTTCAAAAAATGTACATTACAGACTTGAAGAAATATGGTAAATATTAATCTTCCAGTATTTGTTCTCTTAGGGGGCTGAATATGCTATGTGATTCAAGTTCCTTCTTCCCTCCTCATCACCAGCCTAATGGGCTGATTGGCACTTACAAGGATAAGAAGGCTTAGGGAACAAGCTTTGACAAATATATTTGGATGTCTTTGTTGGCAGAGCCAAAAAATTCACATCCTTTCAAAAACAGCTATTCTAATGCTACATTAGAATAATTTTATTTTTTAAAAGACAGTGTGATAATCTCTTTTATTAAGTATAACTGAATGTAACTATTTTATTGTGTTGGAGGATAGAATATAACTTATAATTATTGATGTTATACAATTGATAAAAATAAACATATTGTTTATGTAGAAAACATTTATGATTATAATGAGATATTTGTATAGTTATTTGGAGTGTTATATTGCTATTAAAATGAATTCTTTATTATAATTTTAGAAAACAACATAATGTTTTAACATATCTGTTATCTCACAGCCAATCTCAAAATTATGGGAGTACATGTATTTTAACAGAAAAGTTTGATATGGATGAAAAATGCATAGTTTATAGGAAATCTGGGTCTTTGGTTTCACCATTGCTTATTGGTTTCAGATCCACAGTTCTTACTTCGTGGAGTTTCTTTTCATTCTTGATGGAAATCTGAGCTGTGAGTGATTTTGCCTTCAAAATTCTCCGTTTAATCCTATGTAATTTGCTGCCTACATCTATAACTTTAAGGTGGCCAATGGACCTAACATATTGGCCTCACTCTGGAAAACAAATGCATATAGAATTTAGAATTTTTCTGTGGAATTATAAACGAATTTATTAAAAACGATTATAAGGTATAATATATAACAATATTATCCCTATAATATAAGGATATCATATAATAATACTATTCTTATAAAATAAGGATACTATATATGTCAGAAACATATATATTATACCTCAAAATTTAACACCCACTTTTATAAAATAAAATATTAACAGCACTCTGATTAGATGCATCCATTAAGATGGGTATTAAAGTGTGAAATAGTTTGCCTAGTCTAGGCTTCAAGTCAGAGAGATCTAATAAAAAATCCTGGTTCTGCTGTGAATTAGCTATGATCTTAGACAAGTCACTTGACCTTTCTGAGTTTCAGTTTTCTTATGCATAAAAATCTAGTAAATACCTTTCTTATGTGTTGAGAACTTGGTTGAGGTATGTGAAAACAGTTAACTCCGTGTCTCAGATGTACTAAGCACTCAAAATTGCTTTTGCTTCATTCTTTCTGAAAATCAGTATTGTGCATTGATTATTGTGTAAAAGAATGTATTAATACATGCAATGCGTATAATATGATTCTGTGATCAAAAACACCAAACAGCCATCCTGTGTACATGGGTGAGGGGCTTCAATGCCTCTCCCTGTGTTCCATGTATCCATTGGCAGGACTGAAGAAGACACCCGGCTGCCTGCCCATTCTCAACTCTTCATTGCTCCTGCCTCACCACCATTATGGGAGACCCACAGATCAATCTATGTTATACTTTTTATTTCTGTTTCTGTTTATCCCCATAAAAAGCCCCAGAAACCCATGCTATTCTTCGTCTCCCACTCTCTAATTTCCTTATATCAGTTCAGAATATCCTGACATAGGACCCTCTGGAAATCACAGGCAATTGTTTACAAAATACTCCTTATGGTCAGCACCTTCTCTGAACAATTGCCTCACCTTCTTGCTCTAACTGGAAACCTGGCTCTGAACATACCTCTGCAGCCCTCTCCATTGGGTGTTGTTTCCACTCAACTTAATTATCTGTGTTAGAGGTATGGTAGGGGGTCCACCTTGTTTCTTGTTACTGTTTCAACCTCATTTTCTCACCTTTCTCCGTAAGTCGTCTTAGCTTTGAATCTCCAGTCATCTATCTTTACCACCATCCTCCTTGTTGCAATCACCTACTAATGTCTGGGTCACTCTTATTCCTTACTTAAAGATTTTTCTCCAGGCTCATTGCATCTCAATCTAATACTGTCATAACTCTCGGTGATTTTAGTATTCTCATACGTGATCCTTCCTATATGACAGTCTCTCAGTTCCTTGACCTCTGCCTCCAATGATAATGTTTCCCATCAGACTGCCGCCACTCACTCACTCCCAGGGTCACACCTTAAACCTTCTCATTACCAGAAGTCTCTCCATTACCACAATTGCATGCATCCTATACAATGACCAACACCTCTTACTATTTTTTTTTCAGCTTCATTTCAACGATAGTTAAGTCCTGCTGGAAACTACGTTCATGGATTCTCCCATTTTCACTGTCCTTTGCACATACCATGTTTTCACTTCTCTCCTCAGACAGCTAAGATTTTATGTTTCGTTAATAACATCCTCTCCTACCATTCATTTTCAAAGCTCTCAGTTAATTATGAAGGAGTTGGTTTGGTAGTACTGGGGAGATGTCTCACATCCCCCTTTGAAAAAGTTATCCAGCACTGAGGAGTATAGTTAGCTGACAGCCTCCAGCTTTTAACACCTTTGAGTCTGCTGTCAAATCCTTGGAATGGTCCCAGCTGATCACTAAGCAAGACCCTGGCACTGAGATGTAGCCATTGCCAGCCAATAGCTACATTTCTAATGGGTTTCCTGATCCAGGGATGGCGTTTGTCACTCAGCATTGCTGTCTGCTGGCTTCTTCCTCTTTCATTTTGGAGGCATACTTCTCCAATAATTCTTTGATACTCCACATTCCAAATCAATAGCTGGCACAGCTGGCAAAAATACAACCTTGTCTATTTCATACTTACATCTGTGCATTGCTGTCTGGTCTCACTTTAAATTTATCAAATAGATTAAGTGGGCCCTTTTTGCTGCCAGACAATCACTAAATTTTTTTCAGTCCGTTTACTACTTGACTTTCACAGAACATTATTTGATATCTTTTAGTTTTTCCCTCATTATCTATATAATGATAACTCTCAAATTTGTATCTCTAGGTCAGATCTCATGCCTCAACTTGATTCTCATCTGATGGTCCTCCCATCATCCTTATTGGAATGTTTAACGAGTACCTTCAGTGAGCCCCAAATGAGTTGATTTCCTCCACTGTCCTGCTCCAAACCTGCTGCTCCTTTAGTATTCCAAAACTCAGTTAATAGAACTTCATTATTCCAATCATTCTTGAAGCTTTACTTTTTCTTATAATTCACATTTGAGCTATTAGCAAATTCTGTGGCTTTGACTTTAAAATATATCCTGAATCTAACCATTTCTCACTATATCTTATGCTATCATCGTATGCTGCCACATCTTCTCTTGCCTAGATTGTTGCAAGTGTCTTTTAACTGGTCTCCCCGCTCAGTCCTTGTACCCACAGTCTACTGTTAGCACAGAAGCCATAGTGCCACTGTAGAAGTATAAAAACCAAGTTCAGTGGTGACATTCTTGTGTTCAAATCTCTTCAGTGGCTCCCACTCAGAAAAAAAAAAAAATGCATAAAAGCCAAAGTCCTCAAAAGTGTAAGAGTTTGACATGATAGGAGCACCTGTTACCTGTCTGGCCACTTTCCTTTTGCTTTCTTTACTCTCATACAAAGTCTTTTTGCTGTTCCTTGAACACCGTAGGGATTTTTTCATCTCATAGTCTTTGCATTTGCCAGGAGTTTTCTCCCTCCACATACTTATAATGCTCACTTTTGAACTGTCTTCAGATTGTTGCTAAAATGCATAACCTTGCTCTCCACCCTATTTCAAATTAATTGCCCACTCCCACAATATTCCATATTGCCTTTTTCTGCCTCAGTTTACTACATAGAACTTATCAGCATCCTGCACACCCTCTATTTTACTTATGTATTTTATTTCTTGTCTTCCTCACTAGACCATAAGCTTAATGAGAAAAGGAAGTTTTTCCTGTTTTCTTTACTTATCATTTCCAGTTTCCAGCACAAAGATGACATATAGTAGGTACTCAAAACCATTTGCAGAGTGTTAAGTAATAATGAATTATATGTTCATTATAGGTTTTGCACATCTTGTTCATGGTTCTAGGGACTAGAAAAGAAATGCATATCTAGTTTATGCCCTTGACCTTTTTGTTACCTAGCTGAACAGTTTTTACTGCCTGTGCATATACAAATGAATTAATCTTTTAGTATCGCCTCTGCCAACATGGGTTGGAAAGTCATAAGTATATTAGAAATACAGACATTTGTCCACTTCTAATACCACAAAGCAGCACTTGTTCTTTGGTATCATGCCTTTTAAAGCTCAGTAATATTTAATTCAAAGTTTAATTTATATGTTTTTTCACTATGGTTTAATAGCTTCATGAGGGTAATTCTCATTTTCAACACAATAACATAACAGTCTGGTTGAAATCAAAACTGTGTTACTTAATCTAGACCAAGGGATGTTGCAGGCATCCAGATTCTTGAGTATTTGAGTTAATTAAAATGATTTTTGGTAGTAGCAACTCTGATTAAAACAGAAGGTCTAAATAATTAGCTTTCGGCATGGAAGTTTACACAGAAGACAATTCAATTCATGAAATTCCTTATTGCCCAATTACCATTTACATAATTATGACTTATCAACCTTTATCTCTACTGATGCCTGACTCAGATTCATATATTCCTCTAACTACTTCAAACTTCTATCCAGTTGTCCCTTGGCGTCTCAAACACATAATCTATGTGTCAATGAATGGTACCTTCATCTACGTAGATGCCCAAGACAGAAACTGGGCGTCATCACAGAGTGATCTCTATGTGTATAGTACTATAATGCCCAGAGTGCAAAGTTGATTAAGGTACAGATGCTGCCCTTGAGTAGTTTCTATCACGTAGGGGAAACTGACACAAAATTTTAATTTCACTTCTTGTGATCAGTGGTAAGAATGATATAGAAGAAAAAGTTCTTTTAGATTAAAGGGCTGTTGAAAAATTCCCTGTACTGAGAATTGAAGGGTGAATCTTGAAGTTAAAAAGAAGAAAGACTATATCAAGCAAAGAGAACAATCAAAGCAAAGACACAGATGAATTACAAAGTTTAAGAATTGAACTGTGGTATGAACATTTGTTTAGCAATAATGTATAACACAATAATATAATGTATAAACGCATTAAAGTGGAATATGAAGGTGGAGGGGTAGATATGGAGAAGGTTACATTGAGCCCTGCATACCGTGATAAGAAGCTGTGGGCAGTAGGCAACTACTGACATATTTTTCGTAGAGGAATTGATGGTCACGCTTGATTTTAGATCTCCCACTTCAGGTTTTGTGGGGAGGATGCAGCAGGAAGTAGGAGAGCATGGAGGGAGACAAATTAGAAAGCTATTGCTTTTGTCCAGGAACACAGAAGAGACTGAGCTAGAGGGGTGACGAGAATAGGAAGCAGGTGACAGATACAAGAAATAATCAGGAGATAAAAATCTAAGTATCAGGTGGAGTTAGAAAGACAGGATTTTTATTTGCTTTTTTGTTTGTTTTGAGATAGGGTCTTTCTCTGTCACCCAGGCTGGAATGCAGTGGTGTAATCACAGCTCACTGCAGCCTCGACCTCTGGGGCTCAAGTGATCCTCTCACCTCAGTTTCTGACTACAGTTGTGCACCACCGTGCCTGGCTAATTTTAATTTTTTTTTTAGAAACGGGTCTCACTATGTTGCCCACACTAGTCTTGAACTCCTAGACTTTAGCAATCCTCCAGCCTTGGCCCCCCAAAGCTCTGGGATACAGGTTTCTTTGGAGATTGAAGAGATTATTATGCTAATATCTACAAGGAAGGTGAGCACTTCTATGAGTTAAGATAAGACCTATTTAGGATGTGCTGATTTAAAAATGACCAGGAGAGAGGTGACATCATATATACAGCTGTCAGGTGCATATGCAAATCTGAAATTTAGAGGTAAAATCAAGGACTTAGCAATGGGAATCATCAGTGTATGGGTGATTTTCAAAATCACTGGAGTGGATTGCCCAAAGAGAAAGTGTAAAGAAAGAGCCAGTTATCAAGAATGGAACCCTGAAGAAAGAATCAGGATCTGAATAAAATAGAAGCCCATGAAGGA
Source organism: Rhinopithecus bieti (assembly GCF_001698545.2). Taxonomy (NCBI): domain Eukaryota; kingdom Metazoa; phylum Chordata; class Mammalia; order Primates; family Cercopithecidae; genus Rhinopithecus; species Rhinopithecus bieti. The sequence continues at coordinate 1,053,514 of NW_016807417.1, read as the reverse complement.
TATAAAGAAGAAACTTTCAGGCAGAACCGAGAGGGAATAGAATATTTGATTACTCATTGAGAAGCCATTAGAGATAAATCCCATCAATAAAGTCACTAAGATGTGGGCTGAAATGTGTCTGTTGAGTCTGTGATTAGAATTTATGGATAACATGGGCAAGAGTAGTTTTAGTTGTGAGACTAGGAGTGGAAGCTAGATTATAATGGATTGATTATATGAAATAGTGTAGAAAAATGAATACAGACTACTCATTTAGGAGTCTTGGTTGATAAGAAATCTTAGAAAACTGAGTATTGTTTCAAGGATTTCCAATTTATAAGCATCTTATAAATGAGGAAACTAATGCTTAGGAAAGTCAAATAATTTGCATAAGGTCACCTGCTTGTAAGTGTTGCACTCAAAGTCATAGTTTTTGACCCCTTAACCTGTTTTTGCTTTAAGCCAAATAGACAATGTAATATTAACAGCATAAGTAACCAAATGATCATTAGTATCATCACCCTAATATTCTATCCTTTTCCCATAGTACCACCTTTCCTTGCAGCTGCAATTGGACCTTATTTTAGCAAAATAATTATGGAAACAAAAATGAGGATGGATTGAAGAGTAGAGACATTGTAGGCAGTGGAAAGGAGGCAAGGAAGGGAGAGTTGTCAAAGATGACTTCAGGGTTTGTAGCTCGGTTGATAGAATTAATGATGATGCCATTAAAAGAAAAAGGCAACCTCAGAAAAGGAATTACATATAGAGAAAGGAAGGAGAAAGAGGTGGGTTGGCCAACATTGTGGTAATGAATCCTTATAGCTCCTTAGCATCTGCCAATCCTGATATTCTTAACATATACAACAACACCTCTGAGAATTCTGTAACACATGACCAATTTCTCATTAGTAAAAATAATTTCTATATTCAGTGTTGCATCAACTAAAATATAAATGAAAAACCAAATTTTACCAGAAACTGCCTAATTCAGGGCCAATTTAGCTGATTACTGGTATCACTTAGCTAAGATTTTAAGTGGTAGATTGTTCTGAAGAGATTGTAAACAAAGTGGATTTTTTTGTGGTATACATTTATTGAAAGATACATTTATGGAAAGTAATGGATGGCTTGGATGAAACCACCAGGGAAAGTAGTATGGTCTAGTTTTTCAGGCGAAAAGCCTTGTCTTTTTTTCTAGAAAGAGAAACTTTATATTTTAGTCCTCGTGGCCTCTTTACAATCCAACTATGATATGAAATGTCTTACCTGGAATTAGTCTACATAGCAGTTGGAAATTTGCAGAAAATAATCAAAGAAGAATTGATAAATGAAACTATGTAGTTTGAATTCACTATTCCATCAATATATTTGGGAGTTAATTTTGAGTTTATACCTATTTATTTTGATTCTTGAACCTTAAAATAGTTATCCATTTAAACACTTTGGTCTACATGGCCGAGGAGAGGGAATCAAGAGAGTGTAGACTACCGTTAAATGAAAATATTTGATAAACCTAATTTTCATTATTAACTTTAATTAGGGAAATGGCGTTTGAATAGATGGCTCAAACATTTTAGAAATGAGTTTGAATAAGTACTAATGTCTTCCTTATGTTTGTTAAATGTTTGTATATCCTGATGGCAACATCTGTATTCATGGCCTTTATCTCCACTACCCTGAAGTATTAAGGTCAGAGCAGTGGCAGAAATCATTTGTAAGGCAAAAGCCTGGGTTATAAAACTTTCAACTGTGCATTGTTCTCCTGATACGCTTCCCTAAAAACTGCCAGGAGAGCTACCAGTAAAGAGAGGGTCAGTATTAATTACAGCAGCTTTAGTTTTCCTGCATATTGCATGAGACACGAGGATAATAATAGTCTCCTACCTTCGTACTTTTGTGTTACGTTAATGATCATCAGTAAGGCAACGTGCCAGGAAGACTACACAGTCTTCTACTTCTGCCGGAGGTATCTGTGTTTTAATCCAAAATATCTATGTTTAAATTTCATCTCCCAAAAGAGATCCCATTGAGTCTGCTCTGTCTTTTGAAACACTTCATTGTGCCAGTGAGTGGATTTTCATGCTGTGGTGCAGTCAGATGCACTAAACTCTACAGCAAGTGTTCCTTAAAGAGATGCTTCTGTACTTTGCTTCCTCCCTGGATATAGCTTTGGCAATGGTCCAGTGAGACTGAGAAAATACTCTCAAAGTAGGCATGGGCTGGTGATAATTGTTAATTATTGAATGTTGCCGGGTGAGGAAAAATGCATGCAGAGGCAAATAGATGGTATGCGAAAGTAGCAACCACACTGTCAAGGTATTCAACCCATCAGTCTTTACAGATAAAAGGCATATTCAATTAGGCTAAGTAGATGGTTATTTAACAATAGTCAATAAAATATTTCTTCACCGTATAGTAAATAAGGCTTGTATTTAACCATAGCTTAGTATATTCCAATGTTAATACCAGGGCAGTTTGTTTTCATAGCTTGATCTAAACAGCACTTTATGTTGACACTTCTATTGCGTATTTAATGAACTCATATCAAATATGCATGGCCAATAAATACTATATTCCTGGTAAACCTTTATTCTTTCCCCACGCTCTTGATCTTCTCAAATGTAGTAACACACTTATCATAATCTATTTCTTCTCTCATAAAAATGGATATCACAACATTGTAACTAAATCTTATTTCAATAGTTTTGCAAGACAGGAAAGAGAATTCTAAATCATTGTAAGTGCAGACTGCTGCTATTTTAAAATGCAGCTCTGAAGTCTACCTCAGTTTGCCTCTGAGCAACCAGTCTATTGAGAAGTATCCTTCTGACAAAAAGGATTAAGCCTTCCTGAAAGTCCTTAATCTGCTGCCCATACGGAAAAGCACCGTGGCAATGCAAATGATGCTGCCAATAAGAATCAGAGCTGCCAGTGATGGCTGCTTTTAGCCCTCTATGTGTAAAAGCATACGGAAAATGGAGCCGCAGTGTGGCTCCACGTTTGGGCATAGGAACATGTTATTGTTAATTTCTTCCAACAAAAAAGTAAGGAATAATATTAAAATAATCAGGGTTGTTGGGTGTGCCTTCACTGTCCATGAGGTTGATACAAAGCGGTAGTAAAAGTGACTTAAGTTTCAGAGATTACAAAGGGTCATATAATTGACAAGTTCCTAAATCTCCTGCCTAAGCCATTAGTTAAAACACAAGTAAAAACTGAGTAGTGGAGAGAGAGATGAATCCGTCAGTATATTGCCTCTTGATTTCTGGCAAAGGCATATTTAGATTGTGATACTGCTATGAGCATCGCTTTCACAGAGGGAGCAGAGGGTGGCAATCTGCTCCCCAGGTTTTTAGAACTGTCATGTGGTTCAGCAAAACAGAGAGCAAGACAGTGATTTCCTCCTTTTCTTGCAGATAAATATGAAAAGACAAACTGCTATGCAGTGTTTGCCTTGCCCAGAGAAGGAATGTGTGATCTATAAGGGTTTTCCCGGTAATTAAATTTTGTAAAGGATACGAATCCCTTTATTTATACTGGGTAACTTTGAGACCAGAAATAACAAATGTTTGATTCTTTAGCTTAATGGACTTTGAAATAAATGCTTATTTTTGTTCATTTCCAGCTTTGGGTGTTTTTTGAAATTCAGCTTTAAAGCTAGCCTTCCTTGTAATTCACTATGGGATATCTTTACACACCGCTGACAGTAATACAACTCATTTTGGGTGATTAACTTAACCCCCAGTATTGCAAGTGTCATGCTGCATTAGCATATCTTTCAAGGAATAGTTGCAGTGTGAGAAAATTGCCTGTAGGATTATTTGCAACTAGAAACCTGTGAAATGTAAAATAAAATTGAAGACTATAAAGTAAAACATCAAAGCCACCTAAAATATTAATAGCCAGCACTCTAAAAAGTAATTTATAAGATTGCATGAGGTAGTGAAAATTACTAATTTAAAAACACAGTTAAAAAAAGGCAGGAGTTTTAGAACAAACAACAGACAATATAAATTCATTTTGTTCATACTACAAAAGGAGTTCAAGAGATATTGAAACCCTAATAGTTGAGAGGGTCCAAAATTCATTATTTGGCCATTCTGAACTAAGAAAAAAAAAGGAAAGCAAAACTGGCATTTCCCCTACTTGAAAATCGAAAGGAAAATATAAGTTACCCTTAGGAAAATATTGTGGTAGATCCAAAGAGCATTTTCAATTCTCCCTGGAAATCTGGTTTCTTTGAGACATTTGTTTTTGAACTTGCTCTGTGGTATTCATCTGTGGCTCAGAGGTCATTTAATTGGCTATTTCTTAGGCCATTTTCATGTTCAAAGCCAATTCTTGACTATTCTCATTCTCGGTTGGTTTTTGTTTTGAGAGGAAAAGTATCAAGTGACATGTTGAATGTATCTCCTTTTCTTAGAGGATAGAATTGGTTTTTAAGTTATAATACAAGTATTTTGGAGTCAAGCACACCAGGGTTCAAGTCTTGTGCCTGTTACTTCCCAGCTGTGTGACCTTGGGCAAATTGTTTAACAACTTAAACCTTAGTTTCTCATCTGTAAATAGGTCATAATATCTACCTCAATGTGTTATCCAAGATTCCATAAGATAATGCCCATAAAAGTTTCAACATATTGCTTGGCGAATAGCAACACCCAATATATTTTAGTTATTTTATGATTCATCATTCAATCTGATATTTCAGAGGTGGTCAACAAGGCCCAGCAAGATAGCATGGAGCTCTGTGTGCAGGTTGTGACATGGCAGATGAGGAGGGGGGCTTTTACAGTCCCTTTCACACTAGGAGAAAGGTTCTCTGCTTACATTAGTAAAGGTAGAAAAGGAGCTGTGGCAGAGAAGAGATGGGAAGTGGGAGAAGGGGAGGAGAACTGCATTTCTTGCCTCTAGGGAGTGGTGGCTCAGCCCTTCTGCTGGGGTGCCTACATGGGTTGGGATGCCTACCTAATGGAGAAAAACTAAGTTAAAACTGGACATTTAAGTAAAAACACTATGTTTCCAAATATCTCAAGATCTCCAGTAAAGTGCAAACTGTACCCGGGATTAGAAGAGTGAGGTTAAAGCAAGATTGGAGCAACTAACATGCATAGTAAAGAAAAGAAAAAAAAAAATAAAAACAATAAAAAGAAGGAAGGAAGGAAAGGCAGAAAAAAGAAAGAAATTGCACACACTAGGCAGGTTAAAAAAGAAACAAAAGAAATAACAACTTAGAATAAGGATGTTGAAGAAAATAATGAAAATGATGACACTGTTTTATTAAAACTGACTACATGTCAGGCTTTATCCCAGGCATTTTAGTTATGGTATTTTTTTTTTTAACTCTTGAGTCTTGAATAAAGATCTTATTATTTCATATTATTTCTATTTTACAAGTGGAGAAATAGTTTTGGAAAAGTTATGTTGTTTGTCCAAGATACATAGTATTTACAAAGCCAGGAGTTCAGAAAATATGAATAAAATGTTTTGTAAACCATTGACATTAAATGAGATCATGTTATATGACTTGAAGAAACCAGACTATAATATAGGAAAAAAACACTGTGAAAGGCACTGTGAAAGTTGTACTTAAATCATATAAAAGCTATCAAATTATGATGGTTACTATATATGTAGTATTTTATGGCAGTTCACTGTTGTTGTAAAACATTATATATGTATCATTTTATTCATATCATGTATAGGATGCATTTATGCACAATGAAAACATATCTTTGTCTTAATTATTATGCATACAGTCAGTTATTTTAATATTAACTGAGCATTATTAGAAACATACCACTTAAAATATGCCAAGTAATGAATAAGACAGATAACACAATGCCTTCCTTTGTATTTAAGTGTGAACATCTAGTCCTTAGCAGGTTGTATTCTGTGTTCAGCATTGTGCTAGGACTTTGTGTAAATAATAAAAGAAAATGTGATCCAGTTTGTCATTGAGCTCATAGTTTAGCTAGGGATCACGAGATACATGAAACAATGTAATATAACATTATTACAAAAGCAAATAATTATAATAAATGATATGGCTCAATCTGTGCTATAAGAATTCAGAAACAAGTAATTGTGACTGGAGTATTCGAGAAGAACACTAATAAATGCTGGTAACTAATTTGTAAGATGTTATATAAATAAAACAATAAGAGTACTAAAAGAAGACACTGGGGAAATCCTTTATATTTATAGAATTAGGAAGGGTTTAACCGTAATTAAAATTTAGAAGTCAAAAAATGAAACATTTTACTATACAAAATAAATATCTACTGAGTAAAAATGCTTTAAGCAAGGCTATAATTAAATGATCAAATAAATGCTCAATTCAACCAATATATGAGACAAATGGGTCACTCTGTTAACTACACAGAGAGCTCATAGAAAATTTTAAGAGTGGTACACATAATCCCCTCTCAAAATGAAGCCAGGATATGAATTGACAGCTAACTAAAAAGCACATATAAATTGTTCTTAAGCATATGAAGCTTTACTTAATCTCACTCATAATAAGAAAAATGCAAATTCAAACTACATTGAAATAACGTTTTTTAATCATCTAAGCCAGGACTGGACCCCCAAATAAACTACATGGACTAGTTAGGAAGGCTGGTTCCCCAAAATAATTTTGGTTTTATCTCATACAAAAAGCAGAAATAAATGCTGAGTTGTAAGCGATAAAAAAATTTAACTACCTAGTATAAGTGCTAAAACTATACTATGTCCATTTCATCTTGATATGAGTGGTTCTAATGAAGAGGTTATATATTCAGGAAATATTCAGAAGAGTTTGTGTACTCAAATATGTTTGAAGACTTTTACTTTCTGTCAAAATGGAGTAACACGGCTTGAGATTTACTCCCCGACTTGAAATAACTAAAAACAGTGGACAAAATATACTAAAGCAGAGTTTTCAAGACATTGAACATTAGAAAATGAAGGATGGTGATCCTGAAGTCAGAAAACAAAGTAAGCCCTAAAATTGTCCCAGTTTATTGCCTTAAAGGATTTTCAGACTGCAGTATATGAAGGGGGAAGCCAGACAGTGCCCAGATGACTTCCTAGGGCTTCCTAAGAGAAGGAGCTGAGATTTTAGGGAGATGACCACAGCTAGAGTTCACATTGCAGATTACTGGAAAGAAGGGAGGTATACAACAAAACAGAAAACAAAACCTCCAGGTATCTGCAAGGGTTCCTCCTCAAGTAATCAGCAAAGCACTCTCAGAAAATACGTCTGAGGAAATTACTGGAGGCCAGGAATCTTAAGAACTACCTCATAGAATTGAGACCAGCCTTATTCAGAGCTGACACAGGGCTAAGGATATTGCTTATTCTCCAGCCAGACTGGGAAATCATGTAATTTACAGTGAATTGGGTAAATACTCAGAAGCGTCTTGCCTCAGTAGAGGGGAAAAATTAGACATAGACTACTGTTTTTCTTCAGCCTAACAAATCTTAAAAGCAAGACCCAAAAGAATCAAACCATTTCCAAGTTACTTAACAGAGTCCCAGAACAATGTTCAAGAATTTTAGAGGAATATAAAATATCCAATATCCCACAATGTACGATTCAAAATTTCTGGCATGCAATCAACAAATTAGTAGGCATGAAAAGAAGCAAGAAAATGAAATTCATAGTAAGGAGAAAAATTAATCAATTGAAACCAACTCAGATCTAAAACAGATGTTAGACTTAATAGACAAAGACATTAAAAGAGTTATTATAACTGTACTCCATGTATTCAAAATCTAAAGAAAGGACTGAAAATGTTAAATAGAGACATGAGGAATTTAAGAAAAGACCAAAATCAAACTTCTAGAGATTAAAATTATAATGTTTGAGATTAAAAATACACTGAGTGGAATTAATGGCAGATTAGATATTACAGAAGAAAAGTTTGCTAAACTTTAAGATTGAGCAGTAGAAAATATGCAAAATAAAAAACAGAGGGGGGAAAGACTTAAGGAATACAACAACATATGTTTGCTTGCTGTTTGTATGTCTTCTTTTGAGAAGTGCATATTCATGTCCTTTGCTCACTTTTTAATGGAGTTATTTTTTTCTCATTGATTTGTTTAAGTTCCTTATAGATTCTGGACATTAGTCCCTTGTCAGATGCCTAGTCTGCAAATATTCTCTCCCATTTTGTAGGTTGTCTGTTTACTCTGTTGATAGGTTCTTTTACTATGCAGAAGCTTTTTAGTTAATTAAGTCCACTTTGTCAATTTTTGTTTTTGTAGCATTTGCTTTTGAGGTCTTAGTCATAAATTCTTTGCCCAGGCTTATGTCTTGAAGAGGTTTTTCCTGGGTTTTCTTGTGGGATTTTTATAGTTTGAGAATTTACCTTTAGTTCTTTAATCCATCTTGAGTTAAATTTTATATAGGGTGAGAGGTAGGAGTCAGGTTTCATTCTTCTGCATATGGCTAGCTCGACATCACTAATAAAAAAGCAAACAAACTGCAATGAGATATGACCTCACACCCATCAGAATGGCTATTACTAAAAAGTAAAAAAAAAACAAATGTTGAAGAGGATGCAGAGGAAAGAGAATACTTATATACTATTTGTGGGAATGTAAATTAGTTCAACACCCTATGGATGGAAAACTGTATGGAGATTTCACAAAGAACCAAAAATAGAACTACCATTCCACCCAGCAATTCCAGTATTAGGAATTTACATTAAAAAATGTTTTGTATCTTAAAAAGAATACAAAGACCATCAGATAAACACACACACACACACACACACACACACACACACACACACACTTTCTAATATGTGTGTAATTGGAATCCTCAAAGGAGTGGGGATAGAAATGTTTGAAAAAACAATAGAAAGCTATAAACCCACAGATGGACCGAAGAAGCTCAATAGACACCAAATTGAAAACTATACACAGGCACAAAATAATTTATTTACCCAAAATGAATAATACAATGGAAATCTTAAAAGGAGATAAAAAGGCACGTTGTCTACGGAGGACTGAAAATGAGAATGGCAGATTTCTTGCTAGAAACAATGCAAGTGAGAAGACAGTGGAGCAGCAGTTTCATAGTACTGAAATAAGAAAAACTGTCATCATGGAATTCTGTAACCAGATGAGTTTCTATTTCAGCTTCAAGATGGAAAGGCCTGGAAAAAACACTGCAACAAGGAAAATGCTGGACAAACTGCAAATTAATGACTTTTCTTGAACTTATCAGAGAATTGCAATGGGAAATCTTGGGATAGTGAGGCATCTGAGAGAGAAACAGGATCCAAGCATTTGCTTACAAGGCAGACACCACTGGCTACTATAAAAGCCGGTGAGAAGACAGAACTAAAAATCGCTAAAAATAGAATGTGTGGGCTGGCATGAGAGTGCAAAGCCTCTGGAGACTTCAGAAATAATAACATTTTCATATTCTAACATTCTTTTGGAAAAACCTTGACGCACAAGGCTCTAATGGGATGATGGGAAAAAATCCTGTGATATATTTTCTCATGGTGCTTGACGCAGGAAGGGAAGAGCAGCTACCGAAACATTACCCCTAATTATTTTTTCTGTCTCTCTTTCAGATCAAATGCAAATGGTGGTGGTGAAGAGTAACAAAACGACATTGCTTTAGGGCACTGGTAGAAACCCACTGCAATTTGGGGAGGAAATTTTATAAAAGCACTACCCTTGAGGAGGAGCAAGAATAAGTTTCAGACTCAATACTACAGCAAGAAAAGGCAAGAGCATTTGTGAAGGACACTTCTTTGTTGGATTCACAGGCACTGTAGTAGCCTAAGATTGAGACTTATTTAAAACAGTAGAGAATACCTCCTTTTCCTCCTCTGCCACTAGGCTAACAGCTGTTGAATAAAGGTAACAGTGGAGTACAGTTGGAAGATCTGTAAGAAACAGACTCTCTCTGAGGAGCAGTGCAGTGGAAAAATACCAAAGGGGAAGCAAATATTTAAAAAATTACCTTAGTCAGTCATCCCACACCCTCAGCTCAAGATGTTACTAGAGGAATTTGAAGCCTGTGGTGAGCTGTGGCTAGCCATAGCAACAACAAATCTCAAACAGAGCCCAATTCTGGACTAGATCAAAGTAAACCCCTCACTAATGGGCTACTAGAAAAAGAGGTGTGTTCATACCCAAGCATAGAAATACTTACCTCAGTCTGCGCTGTCCTATGCAAGATGTCTGGTTTTCAACAAAAAATTATAAGGCATATAAAATGGCAAGGAAAAATATATTCTGAAGGAGATAAGGTGATCACCAAAAGTAGACTCAGATATGACACTCATGTTGGAACTATTTGACAGAAAATTTATGATAACCGTGATTAATACCTTAAAAAGCCCTAATGGAAAAGTTAGATTGCATGTAAGATCAGATGAGTAGTTTCAGCAGAGAGACAAACTAGGAAGTTTTAAATAGAAATGTTAGAAATCAAAAACATGGTAACACAGATGAAGAATGTTTTTCATGGAATCATTTGTAGATTTGACTTAGCCACAGAAAGAATCAGTGAATTGAAGAGAGGCCAGTAGACTGCACAAAGTAAAACACAACATGCGAAGAGTGGAGGCAGGGTGACGGAAGAAAAGAAAAACAGAACAAAGTCTTCAGGAGCTGTGGGAGAACATTGAGTGGTTTAATATAGCCATAGTCGAATTTCTTTCAGGAGAACAGGAATGGTGGTAGAAATATTTGAAGAAATAAAAGCTGAAATTTTCTAAAATGATTGACAGATATAAGCAAATTAGTCCAAAAAAATGAGAGAACACCAAGCAGAATCAATACCATGAAAACCACACCTAGAAATTTTATATTTAGACGGCTGAAAGTGAAATATTAAGAGGTGATTTTGAAGGTAGCCAGAGATGCTAATTACAGCGACTTACCAGAAACCATGTGATCAAGAAGACAAGTGAGGAGCACCTTTAGAATGATGAAAGAAAATTGAAAACAAAAACAAAATCTGTCAAGCTAGGATTCTATGCCCAGTAAAAATATTCTCTAAAAGCGGAGTAGAAGCAACACTTTCTCAGACACAGAAAATGGAGAGAATTCATTCCTGGCAGCCCCACTTTATATAGCTTTAAAGGATTTTTTTTTTTTTTTTTTTTTTTTAGGGGCATAAGTAACTATAATCTTTATCAGAAGAAATAAAGGGTGTAGAAAACTAAAAAATGTAAATGCAATTTGTATTTTCTTTGAATTTAATAGTTCTAAAAGATACTGTTAAACCAAAAATACCAAAACGTTATGTATGCTTAGAGTATATTGGAAAAACCTATTGCAACCACTAAGAATTTTAAAAGGTACAAATAATAATTTAATATAAGAGGCAAAATGAAATCATTAAAATTGATCAACCAACCCAAAAGAAAGCAGAAAAGCAGAAAAGAGAAACAAAGAAAATATTATTGAGACGTTCCACTCCTAGGTATTTATCAAAGCAAAATGAAAACATGTTTATTGAAATATTTGTATGTAAAGGTTCATAGACGTTTTATTTGTAATTATAAAAACCTGGAAACAACCTGAATATCCACCACAGATTAGTGGATAAGCAAATTGTGGACTATTTTTTCAGCAATCAAGAGGAAGCCATAATTGATATATAACAATTTAAATGGATCTCAAAATAATCATAATGAGTGAAAAAGTTGGTCAGAAAGGGATATGTTTTTATTTGCATAAAATTCTAGATGAGGCAAAGTAATCTGTAGTGACAAAAAAGTAAATTGATGGCTGCCTAGAAATAGGGGCTGGATGGGTAGAGTTTGGGAGATAGCAACGTGACAGGAGGAAGCTTTGGGGGTGTTGGATGAGTTTATCTTGATGTGATGGTTTCATGAGTGTGTGTATATATAAACATCAAACTGTAGTCATTAAATAGGTGCAATTTGTTGTATGGGAATTGTACCTTAATAAAGCTGTTGGGAAAATATTTTTAAAGCAGACATTTATTATATAGCACCTCCTTGTTTGAAACAAGTGTATTTTTCATTTCCTTACAACTTTACTGTGCTTCCATAAATGTGTTCTCCTATTAACAGTTTTTGGATGCAGGATCAGAATATCATGGCTACCTTCTCTTATACAAAAGTTGTGGCCCCAGAATATTAATAGATTTGTGTTACATCATATGCTACTTAGTAGTATCACAAAGTCCAACATTCTGACTCTTAATTTCCATCTTGTTTTCTTCCCACTAAATCATTATGTGGCGAACAGCTCACCAAATCCTTTTCCTTTTCTTCTGTGCACACTTTATTTTCCATTCTCCCTTGCAGTTAGATGTGGCCATGTGACTGAGTTCTAGCTAATGGCATATAAACTGAAGTGATAGGTACCACTTTCAGACCTGGCCCATAAACACCTGTTGTACCCTTCTTCTCTTTCCTCATTGTCTGGCTGAGTGAGGACTCCTCTAAGACCTTATAAAACGGCAGAGCCACAATGTAAAAATGTCTTTATGTATTGAAATGTGAAAAGTTGCCTGTTTAGCTATACAACTAAACTGTTGTGTAGTCATGATTTAATTTTATTGGAACAAGGCATGAAATTTGGTGATTAGTTTGCGACAGCATTCATATTACTGTAACTAATATACATTGTTAATTTTTACGGCATTAATGGTGGTGATAAAGGTGACCCTTAAGATGGCAATGTCTTTTCCAAAGTGTCTTTTTTGAGCTCTTTTTATACATGTTACTCTGGTGCCAGACTCACAATAGATACTTAATAAATGATTTTTAAGTTTATTGACTTATTTTTTTCCTTTTCTTTTGGAATACAGCAACAAAAAAGAGACTATCCTATTATTTCTTTCAATTAGCATTTCATTATGATAAAATTAAAAGTAAATTTTAGAAGTTTTGTCAATACAATTGTCTTATAGTAGCTTTCTCTATTATCTTCAAGAATAAAAATATAACATTGGGATTGAGGGAAACAATTACTATTGAAATAGAGCATATATAAGGATTTGTAGTTACTTGCAGAAAACTTATTCACACTTTTGATCAAAATTCCATTACACAATTCCGAATTATGTTTTCAAAAACAAATTACAAAACAAAATATTCTTCTTTACTGCAAAATCATCTTGTAAAAGGATTATTTTCATGAATAGTGATATTTCATTTCAATTTGTGGGTGTTATTTCTAAAGAAACTATTAACTGGCTCTACTTCTCTGCAAGATTTACTGAAACAAACTTGACTGCATGAATACAGAAGAAATGTAGTTGTTTGGTTTTACCGTCCAACTAACTGGTGATTGTCAACAAGTCAATCCCATGGCATTCTATTTCTGTGACACCACCTCCACCAGACACTTGCTCCACCTCGCCTGTGATATAACCACAGACTCTAAATTCAACACACACCTCAGAGGAGGAAAAAAGGAGGCTTTTATCAAATTGCAAGAAATAGCCTTTCTAGAGAAATTACTTCAATCATAGAAGAATTGCTATTGCTTTAAGGAATGAAAAAGGAATGTATGTGGATAGTTGGGTCTGGAGTTGAGAGAGGGAGGTGTGAAATGGCCACTCAAAGATGGAAATAAAGTCCCTCTTTTGCAGCAAATTGTTGAATGGAGTCCTTGCTTGACAAGTTACAGATGCGCTCTGAAAAAATGCAAGCTAATTCAGTTCAGAGGGTAGTATTACCTGGGGCTATGCACTTTACACACTGAGATCACAGATGTTCAGTGACCATCAAGATATTCTTGATGAAGCTCTGTCCTTACGACTTTATTTGCTTATTTATTAGATATAACTATTCACTAGAGAAGTAGACACATGTTTGGTAACTAGTAAACTCATTTCATAAATACTTCAAATAAAATCTTTATTCAAAGAGTGGAGAGCTTAATAGCTCAAATAGATTGGGAATACCCCAAAGAGAGGTTGAAGAGAAAGCCTTGAGGCAGTTCATAGGTCACAGACCTTCAGAGGAGTGAGGAGTCACTCAAAATCCTCCTCTATACCTTATTCAAAATATATCAATGGACTTAATGTGAATAAGTTAACTCCATTCCTTTTCCCTGGAAGATCATAAATAGAAAATCAAAGAGCTAAAATCAGAGGGCTAAAAAGGACTTATAGAAGTCACAGAGTTCACCAGTTTGCCTCCCAGCATAGGATGGCGTCTAAGTCTAACAAGACAGGTGATGAATATTCTTAAAGGCAGCCGACGGTTCACCCTGTTCAAATGGATGTCCAACTACTGTTTATTAAAAGAAAGAGCCTTTAAAAAACCAATACTAATGGCAAAACCTTTCTAACTTAAACATATGTGAAATATCAGAAGCCACCAATGTTCTCATAGAGTTTTAGATTTCTTGGACTCCTCACCAACCCTAGGCAGTGTCATTTAGAATTATAAGTTTTGAATCCCTTATCTGTGGACTAATGGGACAGATATTTTTTAAAAAACACTTTTGGCCTTTACTTTTCTCCCCATTCACAAGCAGTTGGAACTAAGCTTAACAATGTTTTCCTGTGTCCTTTTCCGCTCTGCTATAGTTTGGGTGTTTGTCCTCTCCAAATATCATGTTGACATTTAATCCCCAGTGTCATGGTGTTAGGAAGTGGGGCCTAGTGGGAGGTGTTTGGGTTGTGGAGGGTGATGCCTCATGAACGGCCTGGTGGTATTCTGGCGGCAGTGAGTGAGTTCTCACTCTCATGAGAATCAGTTGGTTCTTGAGGACATAAATTAGTTTCCCCAAGAGTGGGCTATTATAATGCCAGGACACCTCTGGGGTTGGGCCCCTGCTTGCATGTGATCACTTTTCCTTTGACTTTCTCTCTCATGTTCTGATGCAGCACAAAAATCGTCATTAGAAGACAGAAGCCAGTGCCATGCTCCTTGTACAATCATCAGAACTATGAGCTAACGAAACTTCCTTTCTTTATAAGTTACCCAGACTCCACTGTTCCTTTATAGCAACACAAAATGGACTAAGACATTTTCCCTCTGTCTTATTCCTGGGGTCATGATTTGCGACTAGAAAAATCTGGTGTAATAGAGAGAACTCTGGACAAGAGTCAGGAGTCTCAGATTCTAGTGTTACTTGTGTGATGTACTTTGAGGCCTTGGACAATTCATTTGGCTTCCCTGAGAGTCACTTTAATTCTATCAAATGCTATTTGTTGAATATCTATTATGTGCCAGTCACTTTACAAGCATGCTGTTATTTAATCCCACAACCCTTTCAGATATTCAGTAACTTGTCCAATGTCACTAGGTGGGCCCGTGGCAGTGTGGGATATGAATACTTGCTTTACTTCTCAGGGTATCCCCCAACCCTACTGTTAGTCTGCGAATGAAAGGTACTATGTTAGAAGCATCTGGGAAGACAAATTTTTGCCTTTGACTAATGCCATTTCTAGCATGAATCAAAATCATCAAAAACAAGGAAACAACTTTTTTCCCTATCTAACCCCCCCAGATACAGAAGACTGTGGTCTACTGAGAACCAGATTTCGGTGTTTGGGGACACTAACCTATTGTCAGTGATACAAAGGGAGTTGTAGAAAAATGTTAACTGCTTTCTGGCTTTACTATGTTTAAATTCTGACACCTTAGCAGTCTTATTGATAGCAAATAGGCATTATAATCTGTTCCAGGATTATTGTCAGCAGTGGACAATAGTTGAGGTGAGTGGTCCTCAGTTGGTGGCAATTTTACACCCCTCCTCACCACTGCAATATTTGGCAATGTTTGGAGACCTTTTGATTGTCACATCTGTGGACTGGGTGCTCTATTAACATCTGGTGGGCAGAAACCAGGGATGCTATTAAACATCTTACAATGTGCAAAACAGCCCCTACAACAAAGAATTACCTGGTCCAAAAATGTCAATAATGCTGAGAGAAGAAACTCTGGCTTAGTTTAAAAACATCTCTTTAATGCCACTTTTGTGCCAAACAGTCTGCTAGTTGCTGGGGATGTGAAATGAATAGGACATAATCTGTGTTCCTGGGAGATGTCTGTCTATAGGAGGAACGAGTCAGCAGTTTCAAGGTAGTGTGGTAGAGGCTGCGGAGGCTAATGTAGCAAATCACTGATGGGCCAGTGAACCCTTATTGGAGAGTCAGGGAAAATATCTTGGAAGTGATTTGGCCAAGTGGAAGGAGATGGAGGTAGGCGAAGAGTGATGGTGCTTCAGGCAGAGGAAATGCCATAACCAGTCTCAAAGCTGTTAAATAGCATAGTCAATTAGTCATTACTGAAAACTAGAGAGGGGAGCATGGAGAACCAGAAGATAAACCTGGAGGTATAGGTATAGGCCAGGACACAGGGTCACTTATTATGGGGAGGATTTTGGATGTTATCACTGGCATGTTATCAGATCTTAACCTTTCTGATGGTCCTTTCATTTTTTACATGTGAGTAATTCAAGAATGAGCTTGCAGGAGATCAACAAAGCTTCAGGTAGGGGCTGCTATGAACAGAACGGGGAGCAGAGTGGTAGACCACTGAAAAGGGAACCAAAGAGGGAAATAAAGGCCCTTTGACAACCCTGCCCAGCTGTGTTTTCTCTCAGTGATGCATTCTGATGAGCCATCCTTCTGCCCAGAAGAGTGATCATTTCTAAGGTTTCAACAGCTATGTCTGTAGTTTAGATTTTGATGCCCAGACCCACTTTAATTCAGGTCAAAGGTTGACCTGAGATTAGGACAGGAGACAAGATTATTAGACAACCGGAAGACTAGTTGGCAGAGTTTTAGGGTTATACAAAGCGATGTCTGACACTTTAGCTGTCAAACCATTCAAGAGACGACTTATTTTTCTACTTATTTGGTCTGAAATAACTAATTATACAGTGTGATAAAGGAGATTTATACATTTTTTTCTCCCAACAGTATTGTGCTGAAGGCACAATTTCCATTTGTGACCATAGCCCACCCCAATCCAGTCCAATTTATTATTACTGCATTACTTCCTTAATATGCTGACAAGGGTCACATAGCGCTGATACATTTATTGTCTGAACTAGCTTTTCCTCAATGCTAACTTGGGCTACAAAGTTCCAACATTATTTAATCTTGTCACTAGTTGCAAAGTCATTCTCCCTTAGTGGTAGTGTTTTGGGGCAGCTTTATTCCATAAAAGAGAGTAAGAATAAAAAATTGAAAATGCGTATTTGGGAGTTCATGTAGCAAAGAAGTGGAAGGCTACGTGAACTCTTTCATAGACATAACAGCAGCAGTAATGTTGAGATGTCTGTAGGTCAGTACATCAGTTGGTGTTCATCTGGTATTCATGTTCATCCTCATGTACAGAGGCTCTTCCCAGGCTAAGCAGGGATGTGCATAGTGAAAAGGTATTGTACAATGTCAAGTTTGTCTACGTCTTCCCCAATGATTCTACAGCCATTTGTGTTTTCCCAGATATAACAGTGCTGTGCCGGTCTGGATTCAAGGCTGGTAAAGAAAATAAGATTGCCTTCTGGTCTGAAAATATAAATTAATAACATATTTTTAAAGAATGAAAGAAACAGAGGAAGGAACAAAGTCTCCAGCCTTCATCTCAGCTTGTCAGAATTCTGAGAAGCCCCACTTCTGGGCCTGAGTTTCTGCTTTCCCATCCATCCTAAGCTGCTGTTCTCATTGCCGTCTTCTGCTGTATGTTGAGAGAGCAATTTTTTTCCTCTTGGAATTTCCCTAAGTGTCTAAATTATGACTGAATAGGAATGAACTTTCAGGATAGTGGACTGAGCCTATGTAGCTAATTGTTGTCAATTAGGCTTGTTTCCTAATTTTAGTCTATTTGGGTTAGAGAGGTACAGGAGATTCCTCCACACATATAAATCCCTTTCTGCGAGTATCTTCCAAACTTTTCTGGGTCTCCAGAAATAATGAGCACATATAATGGTGTGTCTGAAAAGGAGAAAGGACTGGTTTACCACGAAAGGTGCTCTAGCTCAAGTGCTATTTAGAGAAGGTCCTACTTCACTTTTTACTGTGTAAACACTGAGTCAAATGAATTTATTTCTGGGGTTAACATTTATTGCCTGAAACCTATCATATGCAAAATAATTCCATTTGAGATCATATTTTAGATTTCCTGTTAGCAGTTTAAACAAATAATTTCCAGATTATTTTTCTAGCACTATATTTTAAGGAATAAATTTTCTTTATCATCTTTTAATGGATATATTGTGTTAGACAATACTTGATTTGTAAGACAGGGGTAAGTTACTTCCTATATCACTGTACTTTTCTTCTTTGGAAGAAGAAGGATCAAAGTAAAATCCCTTAATTTTTAAGACTGATTAGTGCCATTAGAATTTATTCAGTTAGCTTCCAGGTTACTATTTTTGTTAATATGAATTTTCATAAACCTAGTGGTCTGTAAACAACTAATTATACAGTGTGACAAAGGAAAATTATACATTTCTCACCCAAAAGTGTTGTGCTGAAGTCACAATTTTCATTTTATTTTTCACAGTGTAAAAATTAAAGGCAGATTTTAGGACAAATAATTGTCTCAACTTCATGTAGCTTTCTTCTATGTTCCTGGCTCTCATTACATGTGGGAAATGATGGGGGTTCAGTAGGACAGTTCTTTTGTTTAATTTGATATCCTGGCGTTCTAATGTTTTCATCATGACATCTAGTTGTCCCAGATCTCTTTATGCTGTTTTCTGGGAGTGACAGAGTCAAAAAAACATGCCTCTTTAAGCTGTCATTCTGCTTAACTCCTCCTCTGCAATTACATTTGCATGCATAATACATCATAACAAATTAGATGTTACAAAGACACATGACAGAAATTATGTGAGCTTGTGGCAAGAGATATAACTGATGTGATAGAAGGAGATTGCAGCGTGAAGGAAGGAGGAGAAGGAAAACTAATGAATGAAAACCAGTACAGAAAATGGCAACTGAAATATATCTTCTCATCTTTTTAAGGCCAGTGATCAATTGCAGAAAAGTAAATGAAAAGGGAAAATGTAAAACTAGTTTTGTTCCTATGTCAGTCAGCTAAGAGATTAAAATTAAACAGTGTATTTGATTCTAGAGGGAAAGACATTCATTGGGTTTTTGGCAGTAAAAGTAACTGTGACTGAGAAAAACCCTTTATTTCACATGTTAATCTAAAAAACTAAAATGATATTGGGGTTGTAATTCAGGCTTATTGGAAGTGTTTTCTATTAGACTGGAAACAATCTTCTTGACTGAATGGACCTAGACTGAGATTACAGCTATAGCTATAAACACCACAGCCACTGTTTTGCTCCTACTTTATAATGACTGGATTAAAGTGTTTTTCTTATGTGATGGTATGTCTTCTGGCCTCCTGACACTCAAAATTGGCCAATTTAGCAGCACTGGTACCTGATGGTCATTGAAAGGCCGTTGTCCCTGAAGTGCTATTAGTTCATGTCATACCTTGGCCAATAACTGAGGCAATGACAAGCTCCAGCTCTAAAAGGTTTGAATAGCCACTTTCAAGATGGCAAGGATCAGCCAATATCCACTGATGATTTTAAATGTTTTACTTGGTCTGACAAAAGCAGGAGAAACAGGAATTGGACTCATAGTCCTCTCCGTTTTTTTTTTTTTTTTTTTTTTTTTTTGTCTCTTTTTTTTGAGTCTCTTTCCATTTTTCTTACTCATTTGCTATCTGTTTTCTACAAATCCATAAGGGAAATAATAAATTTTCAGTAACTCGGAAGTTGGATTAAGTTCAGGAGGAGCCCAAAATATTAGAGTGGTTACAATCCATGCTATAAATCTTTTCTTTCTGTCCTGCTCTCCTAGGGTTCTATTTCTTTCACTTCCTCTCAGTCCTATTACTTCTCTCATCTCAGGCCAGGCATCCCACTCTGCAAGGAGGAATGTAACAGATTGCTTCAGTGAAGCATTTGCCATTCTCCAGGTTTTTCCTCATCATTCTCTTGCAGCCTTTTTTCCAGTGCTCCTGACAATGTGGAAGAGCTCCCCAGCCAATCATTTTCTGGCATTCCTTTGGTGCCATGGCGGGATCCGAGGAAGCCCATCAGCCTCTGCTAGGCTGATAACCATCATTGCTTCTAATGTGTGCTTCGGAATTTCTCATCACAGCACGCATCTGTTGGGGAGATAAAAGGAGAGATTTACAAATATATAACCAGCAGATGTATGAAGGCTGTTGAGGCAAAGTAGAGTAAGAAAGACGCATATCCACATTTTCTTGGGGTAAGAGAAGATAAATATGCTGGCTTTTGTATGATGGGGTCATTACTAACACCTGGAGGCTGTCTCAGTCCTTGAAGAAAAACCATAGAGAATATTTGGTAACGAACACATTTGGTTCACAGAGGGGGTTATTCTGAGCCAGATTGGAAAACATTTTAAAATGGAATATTGCCTGCATAAAAAGGCAGATATTTCAGCTTTGCTACATAACAGGAGTTCTCTAGTGGATCCTTCTACATAATGGAGCCGTATGGTAGGTCTATGGAATATCACACTCTGATGTCAGAAAAGCATACATATCCTTAGCCAAATGCTTGCATGGGCATTAGAGCATACACAGTATTATTTAATCACTTTCTCCTAGGCCCTTGCGTATTAGTACCACAGTCCCAATTGTACAAGGAACCTCACTTAAAACCAGTGGGGTTTCTGAATACTGACGGAGAGTTTTCATAACTGTAGTCTCCTAAATATTGTTGGAGCCTGTCTTCTGTCATTCTTTAGTATTCTCTTTTTTACCCCTCAAATTTCCTACATGAAAAACATGGGAAATTTTGGAAACTGTTAGAACAAATATCAAAATAATTTTATATGTAATTGAGGCTTTCTGCTGACCTTAACGGATGTAAAACTGATAGACATTATTGTCTCTCCTGATAAAGCATATTTTATTGGTGGATTTATTTAGTGGGTATGTTAGAAGCTACAATTTTGAAGGAAGGGAGAAAGGGTAGATCATAAGGCGGGGGGAAGAAAACAAATACCAAGAAATTAATTACCTAGCCTTTGCTTGACACCAAGAAAAACATTGTGTAGTGATTTCTCACCAAGAGCTCAGACTTCTAAAAAAACTATATACATAACCAAGAGAAGCTCTGTGGGTCACACTAAGTCATCAGGATATTGGGAAGTTGCATTAGGATGACACTGTCCGACAGAGAGGAATTGCCTGGCCTGCTAAGAGATTAAAAATTTAATACTGTAGGATATTATATCATTCCAGGCCTCTCTATTCCTCTCCACTTTCTCTTTCATGTGGCCTCATTGTTTTCTCCATTTTCTTTCTCTACGGTGAAAATCTGCTTCGTTTTAAAATTTTAAGGAGTTTCAACCTTTTCTTTTGTAAATTGATTATCTCTCTGTGCTTAATTTCTTAAAATTGAAGTTTTCCAGACTGGGCACAGTGGCTCACGCCTGTAATCCCAGCACTTTGGGAGGCTGAGGAGGGCAAATCACGAGGTCAGGAGTTCGAGACCAGCCTGACCAACATGGTGAAACCCCCGTCTCTACTAAAATACAAAATTAGCCGGGCATGGAGGTGTGTGCCTGTAATCCCAGTTACTCAGGAGGCTGAGGCAGGAGAATCTCTTGAACCTGGGAGGAGGAGGTTGCAGTGGGCCAAGATCACGCCACTGCACTCCAGCCTGGGTGACAGAACGAGACTCCATCTCAAAACAAAAAAACACAAAACAATACAAAACAACAACAACAACAAAAAAAAACAAACAAAACAAACTGAAGCTTTCCTATCTATATTCTGGCATTAAAAGAAAAAAACTAACCTGGGTGATGAATACTCTGTCTACAAAAAAGCAAAATGGCAGTGATTTTTGGAAAGGATTAAATGAATAAAGACGTGAAAATAAAAGTGTACAGAATAATGTAAATACCAGCCTCAGACATGCTGACTTCCTTGATTTAACATTACCTAAGTTATTTTAGGACACAGTTACCTGTCTTTAATGATTACAAATCTTCTTTCATCTCCAGAGTGAGATCAAAAAGAAATGATATCTGTTTTTCTTCATTGTCTAACCAGTATAAACATAATCTATACGATAAACATGTGGCAAGCAGCTGGCATATAAATAATTCAGGAATGTTGAACAGGGGGTACAGTACAAAATGCCATTCCCCACATCCCACCTCACCCTCGCCCCTCCCCATCTGCACTATCCAAAGCCCGCCTGACCTACACTTAGTAGGCACGTTCAACGTGGAATTTAAGAAACTCCTCAAATTCTATTATAACTCAAGAGCAAAACAAAACCAAATAAAACAGAAAACTTGTTATTTCATTTGTAAAGTACTGCATTCCCTATTTAAGAGACAAGTTTACCCCCTCTTCTTGGGAAACAATTTTGAAATTCAGATAAAGTTGAATTTGGAGAGGATTTCTCTCTCCTGACCTACTTCATACTTCAGAGACTTTCTATGAGTCATCTTGTTTCAAGGTATTATTAAAAAAATACACTTGGTATTATACCAATTTAGTGTTCTAGAGGAAACATTTGCCCTTGAGATTCTTCTAATATGCTACATTTGGATTCAATGAAAGAGTTTATGTTCATAACTTTTGCTATCTTATGAGATTTTGTTTGTGGTCTGTCTTGTGGCAATTTGGGGGTGAGAAGGGAAATGAGAATCGATATTGTATTATCAATTTCTGTTAATCATCATCTGCCTCAGTCCTTCCCCCTGTCATATCCTCATCAATACAATCTTCTCCTTTTACGGCATTTATATATGATCACACTTTGCTTCACAGCCCAAATGTAATCGTGTGAAGGAAAAGAAAAAAAAAAATGCAATTACAGAACAACCATTGGTTTTGTGGCCAAACTTGTCTTCAGTTCTTGATGCAGAAAATACAAATTGTAATAATTCTACTTTTGCCATACATTCGATAGCTAATCACATTGCTGTTTTATGTGATAGATATGCCTACTTTACCTGACAGAAATGACTTTTTAATTCTTAATTAGGATACATATTTTAAAAAATGAAAAGAAAATATTGAAAAGACTTAGAAGTTTATAATATGGTAATATCTTATATGCATGCAGCCTTCCCTCTGTGTTGGTATTGATGAGCAGATACTAACAATAACACTCAGAGAAGTTTATTATCCAATTTTGTGTGCATTCAATAGGATTATGAGGTTTTGATCATACAAATGCAAAAGAGATTTGGCAGTAACAGGAAGTAACATAGTTCTAGAAGCACAATTTCTATTTTATTAATCTGAGAGAGAACTACTTTTTCCAAATTGCTACACAGCTTGAAGGATCTGCTCAGCTCTCTTTCTATTCCTTGCACCACTAACCTCAGAATGTTGGTGGTTTACATAAATTCACAATCCTATGAAATCTGGGGGGGCTGGAAATCTTTGGATGCTATCCATACGACTAAGTTGGAGCCAATAAAATTTTTAGCTTTCTTTGTGGGTGGTCTCTGTTAGCTTTGGTTAGTGACCTGTGTAAGTTAGAAGCGATGAGGAAGACTCCAGAGATTTATTTAAGGTAAATAATTTTAATATCTCACAAATTTACTGAGACTGTCTCTAATATGCCTTTGAAATCCATGCTGAAATTCTCCTTCTATATGAGAAGCTCTTAAAATGAGATGGCTCAGTTCCTTCAGCAACTATCTTCCTTGAAAGGACCCATTCAATTTTTAATCCTACATGACTTGAGTACAGTGGGTGGCCAGGTTCCAGAGCTATGGCCATTACAAAAAGGTGAAGGTCTGGAACTCCTCCACAGAGCTCACTAGCCCAGAGCCTGCACTGCCTCTTTCAGACTATGCCACCTTTATACAAAATGTCCTGAGGATTACAGCATCTGGATGAGTCTCTGATTATCATCTGCTATGTTCCAGTCACCGTACCTCCTTATTGAGGCAGTTGGCATCACCTCATGGCCCTCCTCTCCACCATTACTCCTATCTGTGTCCAGGTTGTATCTCACTCAATTCTTAGTTGACAGAAAATATTGCCAATCATAGTGTTCTTTTTTATTTTTATTCTTTTTGAGATGGAGTCTCACTGTGTTGCCCAGGTGGGAGTACAGGGTGCAATCTTGGCTCACTATCACCTCCACCTTCCAGGTTCAAGTGATTCACCTGCCTCAGTCTCCCCAGTAGCTAGGATTACAAGCACACGTCACCACATCCATCTAATTTTTGTATTATTTTTTAGTAGAGATAGGGTTTCACCATGTTGGCCAGGCTGGTCTCAAATTCCTAGCCTCAAGTAATCTGCCTGCCTCGGCCTCCCAAAGTGCTGGGATTACAGGCATGGGTCACTGCACTCGGCCTGTAGTGTTCTTGTTCAATAACTATTTTATTGGGCTGATATCAGCAGGAGACTTCCACGAATTAAACTGAATCTCAAGTTTCGAGCCTTGATAATTGGGTTAGTCATGGTACTACGGGTAGAAATAGAGACTCCGTTGGGGTAGAAGGCTCTAGTAGAGCCTATGAGAAATTGTCAGCTGAGTTACTGGATGTGAAGTAAATGTAAACATCCTGCTTGAAAGGTCCCTTAGAAATTAAAAATGTAAAACTGGAAATTTCTGAAAAGTTGTACACTTCTGATAGTGATCTGGAAGTTGCCTGATTAGTTGTCACTTCACAACAGCAGTAAAGGAAAATATCCCATATTTCATGCTCAGTCGTAGGTTCTTTCATACATTTTCTCCCGTTTAATCCTCTTAACAACCAAAAGGGAGGATATTATTCTTCCCATTTCACAGATTAGGAAACTAAAGCTTAAGGAATCTATGGATATAACTCAAGATACCTCAGTGGAAAGTTGTAGAAGAAACAGAGTTGAAGGGATGCAATAAGACAGGTTTAGTATAAGCAGTCATTCAACAAATACTTGGTGGTTAATTGATTTAACAGTGTTACAAAAACACAGGGAAAAGAGATTTCGAGGTGGTTTTTGATGCCAAATGCCATGTGTTGTAGGGAGGAGAAAGAAGAAATAGACTGAGAGGAAATAGTTTGGTATTCACAGATCACTCGTTGGTGATCCTGGAAAATGCAAGGCTCAGTAGGGTGAAGAGGATGGAAGTTAATCATATGACACAGGAAAACCACAGCTTGGAGAAATATGGCAGTGAGTGGATGGAGAGCTTGAAGGGGCAAGACATTTACATGAGAATTTGCCTTAAATTTGTTTCGCCTTTTGTATTAGTTGATACAGGCTAGGCAGCTCAGGTGGAATCCCACTGGGTACCATAAGAATATGACCCTTTCAAGTAGTCACTGCAGGAGGGTAATATAAGGCAGTCTGCATCGCGCAACCTCTCAGCATGCCAGTGACTTTTGGATTGGCAAGGCAGCAGAAGAGAGATTGCGGGGAACTATGACACACTCCTAACCATGTCAGACCAGAGTGTCTCTGAAGCTCACAGCCCGTTGGCTGAGAGTCAATGGCCCTAATCTTCCTTCAAAGGGAGGCTGGAAAATGCGGGTGCATCTGGGCAATATTTGGTGAGCACTACTCTCTCTGCTGCATAAGTGAACTAAGTCATTTTGCTTGCTGAGATCTTGAATCTGTATCATATTCATTGGACTTTACAACTGGTCGTAGACTGTTGTACACCAGAGGATCATGGAGGGGCTGGCAATTCTCATGCAGAAGCTTCTCTGAATTAGGTTGTTCTTGCCCTCCTTGCAATGATGCCTTTGACTTCGTAACAAGTTAAGCCAAGGCATGGTCATTTTTGGAAATTTTTTACACAGAGAATGTAAAGTAACATTTGGCAGCTTCATAGATGCGTTTGGAGATGGAGTCTCACTCTGTTGGCATGGGATGACCAGCTTGCTGGCCTGGGTAGAGATAAGCTAAATGTAGCATTCCACCAGGGAGAAGAAAAATTGAACATAAGAAAAGGATCAGCAAGACTGGCTCCTTCTGGAGACTCTGGGATTGAAGCCTTACACTTTTCCCTCCCTTTGTTACCATTTATAGGTTTGCCAAGACTGCATCCATTGTTCATCAAGGTTAGCCTTCATTCAGCCAGCCTGAGGGGCAGAGCATGGGATGGGTCGGGGAGGGCCAGCTGTGTCCCTCTAACTTTCACTCTGCCAGCTGGTAGCAACCTGTACTGTTTTTCCAGTCTGGAGATTCCACATCCAGATTTTTCTAGCATACGATACGTGTAATGGTTACTATCCCTAACTCTCCCCAGGTCTCAGAACACTATCAACTATCCTGAACAAAGCCCTGGAAGCTGCAATAAAAAGGTTTTCAAATCTCAGAAAGGAAAGCCCGAGGGAGTACCACACAGTCAAGGCAAATTAGCATCACCCAGTGGAAAAGAAAGGCTCTCCCTTCCATAAAAGGATATTCACCAGCGTGCCTCTTGAGGCATCATAGATTTCCCGAGGCCCTGTGGACTAACGAGTTAGGCCCCATTTTAAGACAAATGATCTGATATAATATGGTGATCCATGGGCATCATTCAGCAGAGAAAACAACGATAAGCTCTCAGAAAACAAAACACAAACTCCTCTAGGCAAAAAAGAGGAAAATGGGAATGAAGGCCATATATCAATGATCTTATTGCTCATGGAAGAGAGTAACTTTTCTGTCTCTCTCCCCCTCCTTTCAACTCCTCCGTTCTCTCTCGGAGTCTCCCCTCTTCCCTCCTTTTTAATCTCTCTCCCTCCTTTGGTGTTGGAGTCCTTTCTTCCAATGATTCTCATGTAGAAGCCCAGCATGTAAAGTGAGATTGTATTTTCTCTGGCATCCTAGCAGGGGGCAGGGTGGTCTGGACGGGAAGCAATGCGGTATCTCTGGGTTGGGGCCCTCCCTGCCCTCCTTGCACCAAATGAAGCAGCTTTGCAGGAGTCTTGGACTCCAGAGAGCTAGGTGTGAAAATCACTGATCCAGGGCCAAAGAGGCTAGTATTAAAGGGCTGCAATCATACATTCATAATTTTGTACTCAGATAAAAAGAAATCCTGAGTTTATAGCTACAATTCTAGATTTCCTTCTGCCCATCAATTCCAAATCCCTGATGTCTAGGTTTCTGTGTGATCTTACTTCTCCCTGCATTTCTAATATCACCGAGCTCCATTCTGCTCCTCATTTTCTATGTGTCAGGGTCTCATCCATGCTACTTTCTCTGCTTGCAATCTCTCTCTTTGTGCTTATCTGGGTAACTCCTACCTGTTCTCTAGGTCTCTTATTAGTGCCATTTATAGAGAACTTCACTAAAATTTGAAATATAGTTTAGGCCTTGTTTTATATTCTCCAAACATATTCTTCCTACATAATACTTTGTAATGATTTCAATTATATAATTATTAGAGTGATTATATGCTTAATATCCAGCTCCTCTTATTAGACTCTAAACTCTACTTGGAAAGTTTATATACATCTTAATGATCACTTTGTAACAAGCAAAATGAATGAAAAACGACGGGAGTTCAGTAAAGATTTGTTACATGAATAAATGTCAAAACCAGAAGCCTTCCCGCTAATTTCTCCTTAAGATCAAATAAAAAGGTTGCATTTCTAATATGCTAGTATATGTTTCCAGTTTAAATCTCATGGACATTGGATTGATGATCCAATAATCAGATGTTTTCTTGGCATAAATAATGGCCTCATGTATTTGGGATTTATTTATTTATTTATTTATTTATTTATTTATTTATTTTATTTATTTATTGTTTTGGAGACAGGGTCTTGCTGTGTCACCCAGGCTGATGGAGTGCAGTGGCATGGTCATAGCTCGCTGTAACCTCAAACTCCTGGACTCAAACAATCCTCCTACCTTAACCTCTCAAGTAGCTGGGACTATAGGCATGTGCCACAATGCCAAGCTATTTTTTTTTCTTCATTTCTTTATAGAGACGGAGTCTCACTATGTCGCCCAGGCTGGTCTTGCACTCCTGGCCTTAAGTGATTTTCCTGACTCAGCCCTTCAAAGAGCTGAAATTACAGGTGTAAGCTACAGCACCCAGCCCATGGTCTTATGTGGTTGGATGATGCTTTTCATTAAAATGCTTTCCCTTGCATGGTA
The DNA here is from genome assembly GCF_001698545.2 of Rhinopithecus bieti. Taxonomy (NCBI): domain Eukaryota; kingdom Metazoa; phylum Chordata; class Mammalia; order Primates; family Cercopithecidae; genus Rhinopithecus; species Rhinopithecus bieti. The sequence continues at coordinate 1,025,519 of NW_016807417.1, read as the reverse complement.
GCATTTAATCTTCACACGAGCCCTGTGAGGAATCTAATTCAGTTATCATTATCTTGTGCATGAGAAAGCAATAAATCACCGGGGAAGTTGTATGTTGGTTTAGCTTCTAAAGCTAAAGCTTCTAGTTCTGTCAGTCTGGTGATAGAGCTAGAACAGGATGCACAATCCTAGCCCAGTGGTAGTCATTATTTTTTTGATTATGTACATAGGAGTATCCAAACTTAGAATCTACTCTGGGAGCAGTCCAGGAAAATCAAATCTATACTATATCTCCATTGAAGTCAGTTCCATTGTCTTATGCCTTCACTTTAGGTTCTGGCTTATCTAACTGAGTGAATGGAAACTCCTCAAGAGGGTTTCTGGATACACAGTCAGGTTGTCAATTAATATACATCTTTATTTTTACAGAAGTATGTTATCCTCTCATCACACATCTACATATGACTATTTAAAACTGGATTTTTGCTAAAACAAGGGGCAGTAACGATTAGGACATCCTGTTAAAAGAGACACATACCAAATGCTAGGACAGAAGTAAGAACGCAATGCCTTCTATGAATCTACTCTGTTGAATGTAATTTCAGTAACCAAAAGGGTTGCAAAGTGAAAAATATTCAAGGGAAGCTTTGTTAAAGGAAGTAGTAATGGGATATGGTAGCATGTTATTTTCAGTTTATGCGCATGAACCCAGACTTAATTACTAGTAACCAAAAATCTATTGCATTTGGAATTTTAGAAGCTCTAATGGAATAATTTAGGATGGAATGCCTCTGTTTAGTGGATCATTGTGCACTGACATTTTTATTTTTAAACGATTTTTTCATGTGCATATGTCTTTTTCTTTTTTTGAGATGTCGTCTCACTCACTCTGTCACCCAGGCTGGAGGGCAGTGGCAAACACTTGGCTCCCTGCAACAACCTCTACCTCCAGGGTCCAAGCAATTCTCCTGCCTCAGTCTCTCTAGTAGCTGGGATTACAGGTACGTGCCACCAAGACCAGCTAATTTTTGTATTTTCAGTAGTGGTGGCTTTCACCATTTGGCCAGGTTGGTCTCGAACTCCCGACCTCAAGTGATCTACCTGCCTTAGACTCCAAAAGTGCTGGGATTACAGGCGTGAGCCACCATGCCCAGTCTCATGTGTATATATTTTCTTTTGACTCCTTTTACTTATTACTGAACAGGTACTTCTCATGACTCACTCTTCTTGTTTCATGTTAAAGATAATCTGTTTGCAGTCCATTGAAACTTCACTTTAAGACTATTTGCCTCTGAAAATACTTTCATAATTAAAGCAAATCCTTTTTGGATCCCACCCAAGAGAACTTAATTTCTGAGACAGCAATTACTTCTTATTCCACTGCGGTCTTATCTCAAGGAGGTCCCCAAGTCTTGGGACTCTGAAGACAGCTTCGTAAAAAACTGCCACTGAATTCTCATAATGTTCTAGAAAGACTGTGTGGCACAAGATAGAGCTCATTTTGGTTCTGTGGTATCCCTGGGCCATCCCACAAAAGATTTACTGTTATGTGGGCAAAGGGTGTGTTCTGTCAAAGGAGAGGTCAGAAAGAGAACTGGGAAAAAATTAAGGCAAGACCAAGACGAGAGCTCTTGGCATTGACTTTGCCACACCATCCACAATGCACACTTTCTGTTTCAGTTGGAGGGCATTGAGCAGTCTGTACGATATTCATGGCTCTGGGCCAAGTAAAGAAGGAAATGAGTCAAAATTATATAAGGCAATACATTGGAGAAGTCGTGTGTATATTTCCAGGCCCAGCTGATTCTGAAAAATCACCACTGAAATTGGTGATTTTACTGGTACTGTTCTAAAATAGACCAAGAGTGATAGGGCCACAGAGGCTCACCTTTATTGATCCCTAGAAATAGAGCATCTGGATTAAGCTTAAGGCATACTAGTGGAATTTGGGGAAGTTTTTAACACCTTAAATACCACTCCCTCTGCTGCACCTGTTCATTGGTGAAATAGAGGACTTCATTTAGGAAAACAAGCACCTTCCACGAGCACCCAATTTGCTTGTTTGAAAAAGTAATTGGAGAAAAACAAAGAGATTCTTGTTCAGTCTGAAATTCAGAAGAAACTCTTGCCAACTTTATGAATAATGACAGTTCCCCCTTTCCATGTCGAAATTGCTGGCCCTGTTGCTGATATCCATAAATTAAGCAGCTGGGTTGTTGTTTTTTTTTTTTTTTTTTTTTTTTTCCTTTTGCAATTAAGCACGCAGTGCTCACAATGCACAATAGGTCCCTTAGAAGTGTGTCTAATCTTTCTACTCCTGTTTAAAAAAAAAATTAAAAACTGGATACAGGATCTTAAACAAAGAGTCAGTTACAGTACATCTGTACAGAGCTGGAGAGTTGACTCCCAAGAGGAGTCATCCCCAAAGCAATAGAAGAGACAAGCACAAACATGTCCACACTCCAAATAGTGAGGCAGAATCTGCTCCCAGGCCAACATATTGTTTCAAAGGACTGGAAGGTTTTTGTTTAGTAAAACATAATTCAAATAGCGGTGTTCACAATATAACAGCTTGCTGATAATGATTATTTCAATAAAGGGCAAACGTGTAAAGTTATTTTCTAACATAATATGCGAATTTAAAATGCCCACATTCTTGCTATTGTGGTGTCATGATTCGAAGATAATATCAAGCAGTAGAAAGTTGACTTCCCCCTCCACTGAACTCTCAAAATAGACCTTTAACCGAAGCTGTGAAACTCTGGCTCCTTTCTGATAATGACAGACCTTAATCACTGTAGTGTTTTTAAAAATTTTGGGGTAGCAGGCACCATCAATTTGTTTAGGTCTAACTACTTGTTTAGAAGAGAAGTTTTCTGCAGTCAGAGTCATTCACCCTGGGAGTTGCGGCACTCTTGGGTTCACCTTCACCTCAGCATGACAGAGCAGGCAGCAACCCGGAGCATTCACTGGGGGATGGAACTTGGCTGTGTTTATAAGCAACACCTGTGTTTATCTGTGATTCGAGGTGCCAGATATCCCTTTGTCAAAAATAGCAACGCTTCCACCAATATGCTAGTCATTTCTGACGATGGCTTATAGTATTGTTTTGTTTTCCAAAGAATCCTTTTTTCTCCAGCTTTCTACATTTATTTTGATTTGAATAGAATTATGAATGTTTAGAATCAGTAATTCTAGGGCTGAATTTCTAAACCTAAGTGAAAGAAATAACAATTTAAAATGATAATCCTCTTAATGTATTACAGAGAAAGATTCCTTTCTTCTTTATCCTTATTTTTTCTTTCTTTCTTCCCCCCACCCCCAGCCCCGAAGCAATCATGCCCATGCTTTTGGGGACATAACAGGTCTCACCCATCTCGAGAAGCAGACACATTGAAATGTGTCACTACTGTGATTTCAGTTCATGGTTTACTGTGGACCTTGAGCTCATTAGGGAAATATTTGACATCTCAACTCCAATTATTTAGTAGTCACCAAGCTGCAAAGGCCACACATAACTGCCTGCAACTGGTTATAATTGGAGAGGATCTGAAGAACGATAGCAGAGAATTGCATTTCTCTTAATCTCCAAAGACAACAATATCTCAGGTCATGGTTCCTTTCCAAAGTATACTGAAAGGCTGGAAAACAATAGAAGTCCTTTCAGATTAGAAGTAACCAAAGCATTTCTGCAGATTGGAAATATTATAAAGTCATCCCAGGAAAGTCTTACAGACCTACATGTGTTTCTCTGTCTCTTGCTTGCTCTAACTTTGTGTATAAAAGCATTCTTAGTTTTTTTTCTGGAAAGATTTATTTAGTGAGTAGCTACCTGGTTCTTCCTCCCCTTTGTTCTTCTCCCTCTTCCTTGTCCATAACCCAGTCTTAATTCCAAGTCAGCCTGCCAAGGCATTTCATTGCCAAAGGCAAATATTTGTTTCGCAAGAGCTCTGTTTGTGAAAAGAAACCATTTCCTCACATATAGTATTTCCTTAAAAACGATTTTGCTGTTCTAGTGTTTTGTCGTTGAATCTTCCTGGAGGCTTTATTTTACAAATACCTTCTTTGCTTTCATGGAGGAATCTTCATGTCTATGGATTTGGGGAAGAGGGTGGCGTTTATTTAAAGACAATTAACTTTTCATTTTAAATATCAATGCCTAAACAAATTGAAAAGCTATTCACAACTAATTTTTTTTTTGTACTTCTTTCTCTCTCTACATTTTTTTCTTCCAATATAGATGCATTTCCTTTTATTTTAACACTATAACTTAAGAATGTCCTTTTTTATTTTTGAAAGGAGAGTGTAAGGAACTCATGTACCTCTCACTCTACTTCTACAGTTACCCCCGTTTGGCTACTGTTGTTTAATCTCCTCGTTGTTAAACCTTGAGAATATTACAATGTAATAGCTATAACACCATTTACATAACTCATCTTCTATTGTTGGATATTAGATTATTTCTAATTTTGCAATATTAGGACAAAGACTGTGATAAACTAATTTTATTACATGCTTTGCCCCCTCACATTTATGTCTATTTCCTTGAGGCCAAAGACTATTTTTTATACTCTTGACATGTATCGCTAAATTACTTTCCAAAAGCCTTCTGCCAGTTTATACTGCCAATCACAATTTTATTTTATGTAATTAAAAGTTATAGGTTAAAGACTATTTCTCTTTGGCTTATTTGGTATTTCTTTTATTAATAAAAACTCTGAACAGCTTTCCTTCGTTTGCATTGTAGTTGAACTTCTTTGTTTTGGTGGTGAGTTTTTTGCTCATCTACTTATTGCATCCTCAGTATTTTTCAAGTTCTTTATATGACATCTCTGGTTAATAAGGATATTAACCATTTGAGAGTGGTAGTCTTTAAAGGATCAAACTATACAAAATGCTTACTTTTTTAGTGAAGAGTTAATATTAAGACATTTTTAATCTGTAAAGAATTGAATTGTCATAGTTTAATCAGACCTGCGAAGACCCAGTAGGTGAATTCATGGCCTCAGTCACGTTCTTAGAGGAAATATTGTTTAAGATCACTGAGAGATCTTGTATTTATTGACATTGGAAAGTAGATGTGTGAGAAAATTAATTGATTGGTTAACAATCAATCAATCTATTGAGATACATTTATGAAGGAGTTAAGATAAAAATGCCTGTGAGAAAACTTAGTTTTAATTATTTTACTCCTGTACATATAATTTTAAAGAGATATTGCCATTAATGAACAAACTTAGAGAAAACTGTATTGAGAAATTTAACCCACCAAACATGGAATTGTTATTAAAATGCATTTTAAATAATGCATTTTCCAAATAACTACTCTTTATTTTTTCATATTCTTTTTAAATGTAGGGTGGACCAGGAGGAGTTTTCAGAGGAGTCTGTGATAGGAGCTTTGTAACTCCAGGACATGTTGAGTTACGAACTATGCTATTATGCCAGGCACCAGTCCTGGATCTGTCCTTGATATTTAAGTGATTGTCTGCCCACAAATATGCAATTTTTGTTTATAATTGAAAAATATATCTTTAGCTGCGACTTCTGCCTCACTTTGCCTCTCACTCTAAGAAAGAAGAACAACAACAAATAGATCTTGAAGGAAGCAGAGGTGACAGAAAATGTGCTCTGAAATTGTACATGTGGTTGGCACCATGAGGGGTAGCTCTGTAAGTCTGAAAAGGCTAGTGTTATTGTGGGGAGGCGTGGCTGTGCTGAGGACAAGCTATTGCATATGCTGTGGAATGTGAAAATCTGTCTGACAATGCTGTGTGCATTAACGCATTCAATGGCTATTTCCATCAGCTTTGAGAAGAACCTGGCAGAATAAATTCAAATGTGTTTTTTAAAAGTACCAAGACTATAAACACTATTAGCCTTTCCCTTCTCCATCCTGAAATATCAAACATACTGTTCTTCTTCTGCGTGATCTGGTTCTTCAAGATTTGCTAGACGATTATCGTTAATTGGTTAAACAGAATTGTAGAATGATATTAATTGCTTATAATTATTTAATGTGATATACCCCCATCTTCACATGATAACATGTCAGTTTTAACAAGAGTCTTTCATGCCAAACTATGGCCGCTGGTGGAAATCTGTGGAGCAATGATTTCCTCATTATCAATCAATCAATCAATCAATCAATCTATTGAGATAAATTTGTGAAGGACTTAAGCTAAAAATGCCTATGTAAAACTTAGTTTTAACTCTTTTACTCCAGTACATATAATTTAAAAAAGACATTGACATTAATTTACATTAAAGTGGAAATAGGTATTCTCTCTTTAATTCTAAGGTTAGTTTTCTTTCTCCAGGAAAAGTAGATTTTTTATTGAAGTGGAAAAAAATTCTGCCCTATTTAGCAATGTAATCTAGGCATCACATTCTCAGAGCCTCAGTTTACCTATCTGTAGAAAAGTATCAATGGTACCTTTCATTGAGGATTGCTTGAGAGTTAATAAATGCAGTATATGGTATTAAACTCATGTACAATTTAATAGGCTACTGTGACATAATTGAGGATCAAGCTAGAATGTGAGAATTGCAATTTAGAAAAGAACAAGAATTGGGAAATTCTGACACATTCTTTTCTTTTCACTATTTGTTTGTTAGAACCAGTTATATTAAAGATGATTAAAAACCATAAGGCTAGTTTTGTTAAATATATTTGGTCGATGACCTCTAAAAGGAACATTTACTTAGTTCAAATAATTGGAAGAATAAGTTTTTAGAGGGATGCATTACTTGTATTGTATTCATTGAAATATGGTGGAGTGACTTCTAGTATCTGCCTGTCAGGAGAACTGACTTATTAACAAATTCCAGGGGCAGCTGTGAAGACGAAAGCTGTCAGTAACTTCTCATTAAGTTCCAAGCTTCAGCCTAGCATGGAGAATGTGCTAGTCTCTGTGATGGATGATCCTCTTCAAATTCTGCATGGAAATGGCTTTCTATTGTGAATGGTTAATCTTACTGAATTCAAATCAAGACTTTCTCAGAATTTTTTGGTATATCCTTTTAGTTTTGAAACCTGGGATATTTAAGACTCAATTTTTTATTTTATTTTGAAAGTGTTCTTTTTCATTGGAACAATAATTGTACATATTTAAGGGGTATGTGTTGTTTTGATACATGTATACATTGAGTAATGAGCAAATCAAGTTAATTAGCATATCTATCACCTTAAACATTTGTCATTTCTTTGTGGTGAAATCATTCAAAATCCTCTCTTCTAGCTCTTTTGAAGTGTATCCTACATTATCATTAACATGTAGGATAGTCATTCTACAGTGCAATAGAAAACCAGAACTTGTTCCTCCTATATTAATTGTAACATAATAGCCACTGACCAACATATTCCCATCTGTCCATTCCCCCCTACCCTCCACAACCTCTAGTAGCTACTATTCTACCCTCAGCTTCTATGAGATCAACGTTTTTATTTTCTTCATATGAGTTAGCTCAAGAGACATTTGTCTTTCTGTGCCTGGCCTATTTGCTTAATATAATGCCCTCCAGGTTCATATATGTTGTCACAAATGACAGGATCTTATTCTTTTTTTATGACTGAGTAATATTTCCATATATATATGTATATGTGTATATATATATATATGTCTCACATTTTCTTTATGCACTTATCTGTTGATAGACACAGATAGTTGATTCCATATCTTGGCTATTGTGAATAGTTCTTTAATAAACATGGGAGGGCAGATGTCTCTTTAACATACTGATTTCATTTCCTTTGGATATACACCCAGTAGTGAGATTGCTGGATCATATGGTAGTTTTATTTTCAATTTTTTTGAGGAAACTCTGTAATGGTTTTCACAGTGGCTATACTAATTTACATCATCACTGACTGACAGTGGGTTTCCTTTTGTCCACATTCACATCAACATTTTTCATCTTTTGTGCTTTTGGCAATAGCCATTTTCACTGGAGTGCGGTGGTATCTGATTGGGATTTTAATCTGCATTTCTCTGATGACTAGTGATGTTGAGTGTTTATTCATAAACATATTGGTCATGTATATGTCTTCTTTTAATAAATGTCTATTCAGGTTTGTTGACCATTTTTTAATTGGATTGCTTTTGTGATTGAGGTGTTTGAGCTCCTTACGTATTTTGGATATTAGCCCCTTGTCAGATGTATAGTTTGAAAATATGTTCTTCCATTCTGTAGGTTGTCTCTTTTCTCTATTGATGATTTCCTTTGCTGTGCAGAAATTTCTTAGTTTGATATAGTCCCATATGTTTATTTTTGCTTTTGTTGCTTGTGCTTTTGAGGTCTTATATAAAAAAAAAATTACCCAGACTAAGATCATGAACCTTTCCCCCTGTTTTATTCTAGTAGTTTTATTGTTTAAAGTTTAGGTCTTTAACCTATTTTGACTTGATTTTTGTATGTGGTGAAAGATAAAGATCTAATGTCATATTTCTGCATGTGAATATCTAGTGTTCCTAAAACCATTTATGGAAGAGACTGTCCTTTCCCTAATGTGTGTTCTTGGCACCTTTGCCAAAAATCATTTGGCTGTATGTAAATTTATTTCTAGACTCTCTATTCTGTTCCATCGGTCGATATATCTGCTTTTATGCCAGTATGATGTTGTTTTGGTTGTTATAGATTTGTGTGTATTTTGAAGTCAGGTAACGTGATTCTTCATTCTTTTTGTTCAAGACTCCTTTGGCTTTCCAGATCTTTTGTGATTTCATACACGTTTTAGGATTGTTTTTTCTATTTTGTGAAGAATGTCACTGGTCTTTTACAGAGATTGCTTTGAATTTGTAGATCACTTTGGGTAGTATACTTAGTATTCGATTTTCAAAAATCATACTTAAGGCCATTCAGTGGCTAAAATTTATCACTGAAAGTGAAAGTGAAAGTTTTGGCACTGAAATCTGTTGAGTCCAAATCCCCCAGTCTTTAACCACTATGATTTTCTACCCATCACTAAATTTCAACACTTTTGGGGTCACCTCTAGTAAGTCCTATCATTTTATCCATCTACTTTAGGCACACATTATTCATAATACTATTACTATTGTGGAAGGAGGTGTTTTATATGATGGTATTGTCTCATTTTGCAAAAATATATATATATAATATATATATATAAATGTGATTTAAGATGAGGTCTCACTGCCAGATCACTGAATCTATTTTGAGGACAGAAATATTTTGCTATCAACATTTGAAATAATGCGTAAAATGAGTAGAAAGTTAATTAGCATTTATTTCACTTTACTTGATCATTGTAGGTGTGAGCCTCTTTAGCCATTTTGGTTAACTTCAGCATTAAAACAATCTCTGAAAAAAAGTTTGACCTTTCAGAGAGATGGTTGTCTTTCAAAATTGCATCAGTGGGATGTTCTCAGGTAGGATTATGGAGGAGTTCTTCTTTTATGGCAATTACTTTAATGAATGTAAGATGTTTCAGATGCTGGGTGACTTGCTGTGTCTGATTCTCTTCACCAGGTTGACGGAGTCAGGATTTTTGCCATTTTAATGAAATGAGTTATCTCTTGGGTCCTTTGAAACCTAATTGACAGAAGGACTGGGTGCAACCCTGATAGGGAGTGCCTTTCGTGGAAGGATTCTTTTTTTTCCAGCCCTAAAAGCTAAAAGAAGCTTTGTGCCAAAACCTTTATGATGTGCAATTTTCTATCACTAAATCCACCCCATGTTTTAATTCAACAGGTTTTAAGCACACATTTCTTAGAAGCTAAGAAGGGACATTTCAGAATTTATTGGGATCTTTTAGAATTTTGCAAATATCTAGCCCTAAATGCTAGAAACAAGCTTTGTGCCAAAAAGCTTTATTACGTCCTGGTTTTAAAAAATTTTAATTTTATTATAAGTTCCAGGATACATGTGCAGGATGTTCAGGTTTGTTACACAGATAAATGTGTGCCATGGTGGTTTGCTGCACCTATCAACCGTTCACCTAGATATTAAGCTAGCATGCATTAGCTATTCTCCCTAATGCTCTCCCTCCCCACCCAATCCCCTGACAGGCCCCAGTGTGTGTTGCTCCCCTCCCTTTGTCCATGTGCTCTCATTGTTCAGCTCCTGTTTATAAGTGAGAACATGCAATGTTTGGTTTCCTGTTCCTGCATTAGTTTGCTGAGGATAATGGCTTCCAGCTCCACCCATGTCCTTGCAAATGACATATCTTGTTCCTTTTTATGTCTGCATAGTATTCCATGGTGTATATGTACCACATTTTCTTTATCCACTTGTACCATTGATGGGCATTTAGGTTGATTCCGTGTTTTTGCTATTGTGAATAGTGCTGCAATGAACACACATGTGCATGTGTCTTTGTAACAGAATGCTTTATATTTCTCTGGGTATATACTCAATAATGGAATGGCTGGGTCAAATGGTATCTCTGGTTCTAGGTCTTTGAGGAATTGCCACACCATCTTCCACAACGTTTGAAATAATTTACATTCCTACCAATAGTGTAAACCTGTTCCTATTTCTCTGAAACCTTGTCAGTATCTCTTGTTTCTTGACTTTTTAATAAGTGCCAGTCTGACCGACATGAGATCAAGAAGATTATTGAGGTTTTGATTTGCATTTCTCTAATGATCAGTGATGTAATGATCTTGGGCTTTTTTCATATGTTTATTGGCCACACAAATGACACCTTTTGAGAATGTGTGTTCATATCCTTTGCCCATTTTTTATGTTTTTTTTTTTTTTTTTTTTTTAACCCTGTAGATTTTTTTAAGTTCCTTGTAGATTCTGGATATTAGACATTTGTCAGATGGACAGATTGTAAAATTTTCTCTCACTTTTTAGGTTGCCTGTTTACTCTGATAATAGTTTATTTTGCTGTGCAGAAGCTCTTTATTTTAATTTGATACCATTTGTCAATTTTTGCTTTTGTTGCAATGGCTTTTGGTGATTTAGTCATAAAACCTTTGCCCGTGCCTATGTCCTGAATAGTATTGTCTAGAATTTCTTCATTTTATTTTTATTTTATTTATTTATTTTTGAGACAAAGTGTCGCTCTGTTTCCCAGGGGCTGGAGTGCAGTGGCATGATCTTGGCTCACTGCAACCTCCGCCTCCCAGGTTCAAGCGATTCTCCTACCTCAGCCTCCCAAGTAGCTGGGACCACAGGTGCATGCCACCATGCCCAGCTAATTTTTTGTATTTTTAGTAGAGACAAGGTTTCACCATGTTAGCCAGGATGCTCTTGATCTCCTGACTTTGTGATTCACCTGCCTCAGCCTCCCAAGGTGCTGGAATCACAGGCGTGAGCCACTGCACCTGGCCTTGCCTAGATTTTCTTATAGGGCTTTTATAGTTTTGGGTTTTGTAATCCACCTTGAATTAATTTATGCATAAGGTGTAAGGAATAATCCAGTTTCAATTTTCTGCATATGGCTAGCCAGTTCTCCCAGCACCATTTACTAAATAGGGAATCATTTCCCCATTGCTTGTTTTTGTCAGGTTTGTCAAAGATCAGATGGTTGTAGATGTGTAGTCTAATTTCTGAATTATCAATTCTGTTCCATTGGTCTTTGTGTCCGTTTTTAGACCTGTACCATGCTATTTTGGTTACTATAGCCTTGTAGTATAGTTTGAAGTAGGATAGTGTGATGCCTCCAGCTTTGTTCTTTTTTCTTAGAATTGTTTTGGCTATATGAGCTCCTTTTTGGTTTCATATGAATTTTTAAATAGTTTCTTCTAATTCTGTGAAGAATGTCAATGGCAGTTTAATGGGAATAGCATTGAATCTATAAATTAGTTTGGGGAGTATGGCCATTTTCAGGGTATTGATTCTTCCTATCCATGAGCATGGAATGGTTTTCCATTTGTTTGTGCCCTCTCTTATTTCCTTGAGGAGTGTTTTGTAGTTCTCCTTGAAGAGGTCCTTCACTTTCCTTTTTAGCTGTACTCTTAGGTATTTTATTCTCTTTGTAGCAATTGTAAATTGGAGTTTATTTATGATTTGGCTCTCTGCTTGTCTGTTGTTGGTGTATAGGAATGTTTGTGAATTTTGCACATTGATTTTGTATCCTGGGACTTTGCTGAAGTTGCTTTTCAGCTTAAGAAGCTTTGGGGCTGAGATGATGGGATTTTCTAGATACAGGATCACGTCATCTGCAAACAAAGAAAATTTGATTTCCTCTCTTCCTATTTGAATATGCTTTATTTCTTTCTCTTGCCTTATCTCCCTGGCCTGAACTTCCAATAGTGTGTTGGATAGGAGTGGTGAGCAAGAGCATCCTTGACTTGTCCTGGGTTTCAAGGGGAATTCTTTCAGCTTTTGCCCATTGAGTATGATATTGGTTGTGGGTTTGTCATAAATGTTTCTTATTATTTTGAGATATGTTCTCTCAAAACCTAGTTTATTGAGAGTTTTTCACATGAAGTGATGTTGAATTTTATCAAAGATCTTTTCCACATCTATTGAGACAATCACATGGTTTTTGTCTTTAGCTCTGTTTATGTGATGAATTATGTTTATTGATTTGCATATGTTGAACCAGCCTTGCATCCCAGGGATGAAAGCAGCTTGATCATGGTGGATAAGCTTTTTGATGTGCTGCTGGATTTGATTTGCCAGTATTGTATAAGGAATTTTTGCATCAATGTTCATCAGTGATATTGGCCTGAAGTGTTTTCTTTTTTTTTTTGTTGTTGTTGTTGTTATATATCTGCCAGGTTTTGGTATCAGGATGTTGCTGGCCTCAGAAAATGAGTTAGGGAACAGTCACTCTTTTGCAATTGTTTAGAATAGCTTCAGAAGAAAGGGTATCAGTTTCTGTTTGTACCTCTGGTAGAGTTCAGCTGTAAATCTATCTGGTCCTGGGATTTTTTTTTTTTTTTTTTTGGTTGCTAGGCTACTTACTACTGTCTCAATTTCAGAACTTGACATTGGTCTATTCAGGAATTCAATTTCTTTCTAGTTCAGTCTTGGGAGGATGTATATGTCCAAGAATTTATCAATTTATTCTAGATTTTCTAGTTTATTTGCATGAAGATATTTACAGTATTCTCTGATGGTTCTTTGCCTTTGTGTGGGGTCAGTGGTGATATACACTTTGTCATTTTTTATTGTGTCTTTTTTATTCTTCTCTCTTTTCTTCTTTATTAGTCTAGCTAATGGTCCATCTATTTTATTAATTTTTTTTTTTTTCAAAAAACCAGCTCCTGGATTCACAGATTTTTTGAAGGCTTTTGTGTGTCTCTATCTCCTTCAGTTCTGCTCTGACCTTGGTTATTTCTTGTCTTCTGCCAGCTTTGGGGTTTGTTTGCTCTTAGTTCCCTAGCTCTTTGATATTAGGGTGCTGATATGAGATCTTTCTAGCTTTTTGATGTGGGCATTTAGTGTTATAAATTTATCTCTTAACTGCTTTAGTTGTGTCCCAGAGATTCTGGTATGTTGTCACTTTGTTCTCCTTAGTACCAAAGAACTTCTTGATTTCTGCCTTAATTTCATTATTTACCCAGAAGCCATTCAGGAGCAAGTTGTTCAATTTCCACATAGTTGTGTGGTTTTGAGTGAATTTCTTAATCTTGAGTTCTGATTTGATTGTACTGTGTTCTGAGAGACTGTTATGATTTCAGTTCTTTAGCATTTTCTGAGCAATGATTTACTTCCAATTATGTGATCAGTTTTGGAGTAAGTGCAATGTTGTGTCAAGAAGAATGCATATTCTGTTGTTTTGGGGTGCAGAGTTCTGTAGATATCTCTTAGGTCCACTTGATCTAGAGCTGAGTTCAGGTCCTGAATATCTTTGTTAATTTTCTGTCTTGATGATTTGTCTAACATTGACAGTGGGGTGTTAAAGTCTCTCACTCTTATTGTGTTGGAGTCTAAGTATCTTTGTAGGTCTCTAAGAAAATGTTTTATGAATCTGGGTGCTCCTGTGTTGGGTGCATATGTATTTATGATAGTTAGCCCTTCTTGTTGAATTGACCCCTTTACCATTATGTAATGCCCTTTTTTGTCTTTTATGACTTCGTTGGTTTAAAATCTGTTTTGTCAGCTGGGCGCGGTGGCTCACGCCTGTAATCCCAGCACTTTGGGAGGCCGAGGCGGATGGATCACGAGGTCAGGAGATCGAGACTATCCTGGCTAACATGGTGAAACCCCGTCTCTATTAAAAATACAAAAAATTAGCTGGGCGTGGTGGCAGGTGCCTGTAGTGCCTGTTACTTGGGAGGCTGAGGCAGGAGAATGGCGTGAACCTGGGAGGCAGAGCTTGCAGTGAGCTGAGATCGCGCCACTGTACTCCACTCTGGGCAACAAAGTGAGACTCTTTCTCAAAAAAAAAAAAATATATATCTGTTTTGTCAGAAACTAGGATTACAACCCCTGTTTTCTTTTTTGCTTTCCATTTGCTTGGTAAATATTCCTGTATCCCTTTATTTTGGGCCTATGTGTGTCTTTGTATGTGAGATGGGTCTCTTGAATACAGCACACTGACAGATCTTGACTCTTTATCCAGTTTGCCATTCCGTGTCTTTTAATTGGGTCTTTTAGTCCATTTACATTTAAGATTAATATTATTATGTGTGAATTTGATCGTGTCATCATGATGCCAACTGGTTATTTTGCAGACTTATGTAGTTGCTTCATAGTGTCATTGATCTGTGTACTTCAGTTTTTTTTTTTTTTAAATGACTAGCAATGTTTTTTCCTTTCCATATTTAGTGCTTCCTTCAGCAGCTCTGGCAAGGCAGGCCTCTTGGTGACAAATTCCCTCAGCATTTGCTTGTCTGAAAAAAACAGCCAGATAAGAAATTTTAGGTTGAAATTCTTTCCTTTAAGAATGTTGAATATTGGCTCCCAATCTCTTCTGGCTTGTAGTGTTTCCACTGAGAGGTGTGCTATTAGTTTGATGGGTTTGCCTTTATAGGTGACCTGGCCTTTCTCTCTGGCTGCCCTTAACATTTTTTCCCCTTCATTTCAACCCTGGAGAATCTGATGATTATGTGTCTTGGGGTTGAACTTCTCGTGGAGTATCTTACTGGGGTTCTCTGGATTTCCTGAATTTGAATGTTGGCCTGTCTTACTAGGTTGGGAAAGTTCTCCTGAATGATATCCTGAAGTGTGTTTTTCAACTCGGTTCTGTTTTCCCCCTCTCTTTAGGTACTCCCATCAGTCATAGGTTCAGTCTTTTACATAATCCCATAGTTCTTGAAGGTTTTGTTTGTTCTTTTTCATTCTTTTTCTCCAATCTTATCTGCCTGCCTCATTTCAGCAAGATAGTCCTCAAGCTCTGATATCCTTTCTTTCACTTGGTCTATTTGGCTACTGACCTTGTGCTTGCATTGTGAAGTTCTCATGTTGTGTTTTTCAGTTCCATAAGGTAACTTATGTTTCTCTCAAAACTGGTTATTCCGGTTAACAGCTCCTGTAATGTTTTATCATGGTTCTTAGCTTCATTGCAATGGGTTAAAATGTATTTCTTTAGCTCAGTGAAATTCATTATTACCCATCTTCTGAAGCCTTCTTCTGTCAATTCATCTCCACCTAAGCCCAGTTCTGTGACCTTGCTGTGTAAGTGTTAAGATCATTTGGAGGAGAAGAGGCACTTGGCTTTTGAGTTTTCAATGTTTTTGCTTTGATTCTTTCTCACGTTCATGGGTTTATCTACCTTTGATCTGTGAGGCTGTTGACATTTGGATGCAGTTTTTGTGGGATCTTTTTTTTTTGATGTTGTTGTTGTTGCTTTCTGTTCGTTTCTTTTAGCAGTCAGGTCCATCTTCTGCGGGACTGCTGTGGTTTGCCAGGTGTCCACTCCAGACCCTATTTGCCTGTGTCCCTCTTGCACCTGGCACCTGGGGGTATCACCAGTGGAGGCTGCAGAACAGCAAAGATGGCATTCAATCCTTCCTCTGGGAGCTCTGTTCCAGAGAGGCACCTGCCTGATGCCAGCCAAAATGCTCCTGTGTGAAGTGTCTGAAGATCCCTGTTGGGATGTCTCACCCAGACAGGAGGAATGGAATCTGGGACCCACTTCAATAAGCAGTCTAGCTGCCCCTTGGCAAAGTAAGTGTGCTGCCCTGGGGGGAATCCCCCTCATCTGGGCTGCCCTGACTCTCCAGAGCCAGCAGGCAGAAAAGACTAAGACCATTGATCCACAATACCACAGCTGTCCCTCCTTCTAGGGGCTTCTATAAGGGAGATCAGAATTCTATCCATAAACCCCTGGCTGGGGATGCTGATAATCCCTCAGGGAAATCCCACCCAGTGAGGAGGAATAGGTTGGGGTCCTGCTTAAAGAAGCATCCTGGCCATGAACTGTCACAGTCACTGTGGTGTGCTGTGGGGAACTTCTCCCAGTCCAAACCTCCTGGTCTTGCTGGCAGTTGTGGCAAGGGAAAAAGGCCGACTAGAGTCACAGTGATGGCGGCAGCCCTCCCCACCTCCAAACTCAATCTTCTTAGAGAGTTTCTAGCTGGCTGTGCTGGCTGGCATGGATTCCAAGTGAGTGGGCTTTAGCTTTAGCTTTTGGGGTTCTGTGGGAGTGGGACCTGCTGATTGAGACTGCTTGGCTCCCTTGCTTCAATCCTCTTCCCATGGGAGTATATGCATCTTCTGCATCACTGAAGTTCTGGAGCTGGAGTGTGTGAAAACTCCTGTGTCTCAGTGCCTGCCCGAGTGGCCACCCACCTAAGCAACTGCAGTGAGTTTGTTAGATCTGTGCTTGGGACCCAAAGCCTTGGCAGAATGGGCTCATGAGGGGACCTCCTGATCTGCAAGTTGCAAAGACCAGTGGGAAGAGTGTGGTTTTCAGGGTTGGGTAGCACAATCCCTCACCACCTTCCTTGACTGGGGAAGGGAGCTCCCTTTGCCCTGTGCAGCTCCTGGTGGGCCCTCGCTCCACCCTGTTTTGCTTCACTCTCCATGAGTCATGCCAACCACCTAGTCAGTCCCAATGAGAGAATCTGGGTATCTCAATTGAAGACGTAGAATTCTCTTGCTATTTTCTTTCTTCTCTATGGGAGCCACAGAGTGGTGCTGTTTCTATTTGACCATCTTGTGCTACAGACCAGAGCTGTTTCTCTTCTCCATCTTGGCTGCTCCCCACAGATGGATTCAAGCAAAAACCTAGAGGTCAGCTTTTTTCTAATTGAGTGCAGTGGATCTTAGGGTGTTCTGGATAATATCTGCCTAAAGTAGGTGGATAAAATGATAAGACTTACTAGAGATGATCTCACAAGTCTTGAAATTTAGTAATGGGTAGAAAAACATCTTGATTAAAGACTGGGAACTTTGGACTCAACATATTTCAGTGCAAATTTTACCACGATTATTCAGCCACTGAATGGCTTTGGGCAAATGGCTTATCACTCTCCATCTTTGTTTTCGTGTCTATAAAATAGAAATCACAATTCTCATCTCTGAGTGTTTTTAGGATTAAATGAGTTAACACAGATGAAGTACCTAGTATAAACCCAGGTTATATTGGCATGCAATAAATGGAAGTTTCCCTAGGTAAACCTTTCCCCTCGTTTAATAATCTGCTTCCCTTTTCCCACCATTATGAGCTGCCAGAACAAATGCTATTTGGGGTATAATAGAAAATCTTTCTCAGATTTTTCTCCCACAGAGAACAAAGAATATAGCAAAAGGACCTCTATTCTTGGGCCATCATTATTCTCAGTGTCTAACTGACGTGGAGCAAATGCATGGCCATATTTGAATGCCCCGCTATTTCCTACAGCAGCAGTCAAGGTCAGAATGATACTATTGGCCATCAAAAAGTATAATCTGTTGGATCTTGAAAGGTTTTAACTAGAAATTCTTCCCCTTCTCATATGCACCATCCTAAAGGCCAGTCTCAAAGCTTTTTAGATTCTCTTTAGACTTTTATTTTTGGTCCTACATACTGTTAGTGTGCATTGCCTTGAACTATTTGAAGTTCATTGTTTACTTTCTTCTTCTTTGGAGTGTATTTCAAGCATGTTATTCTTCATGGTCTTTTGTTAAACCTCTTAGAGGCCTTCAGGCTCTAAGACAACAATGAACTAAAAGTTAATGTGTTATTATTTTTCCCTTGCTTTAATTCCATCTTATATTTGAGATGGCTTAACCCAGGAGTGCCAAAGCTTTCAAATACCTGACTCTAAACCTGACACAACACTTTAAATTCCTCTCTGAATTCACAAAGACTCATAAATGAACCAGTGATTTTCCCAATGTTACAGAGTCTGAAACACAAAGCTTTAACCTGTGAATAGCTATGTAGGAGAATCATGGGCAGAATGGTAAATGGTGACTTTTCCTGGCATGATAATGCCATGTGAAAAATGATGGCTTCTCCTAGATTACTTGTGTACTCACCTCATTCCCTTTTCAGCAAACTTTAACTTCTTTATCTTTCCTGCTTAAGAAAGAATGGCTAAATATGAAACCACCTTTGCAAAATTATGACAGCAAGAGAAATCTGACACAGTTGACTCCATGTTGCTTCTAAGCGTCATGCTGCCCTTGGTCAATCCTGGACATAGGCTAAGCTAATTTGGGGAGGAATTTAGTTTATAGTTTAATCTTAAAGCAAGGACAATAATAGCTCTTTCCCAAACTAGATCATCTTTGTAAAACTAATGAAAGGCCACAAAGTTAGGATTGTGAGAGGGCTCTGAATTCTGATAAGAAGTAGGCATCATTTCTATAATTCCTTACTGCTCAGGAGTCACGTATCCAGAGGTGACAGGATTTGTGACTTCCTCAGTTGCTCCTATGGATAATATCACCATTGTAGAACCTAAGCTTGATCTTTTGAGATTTTTTTCAGACATTTTTACAGCAGATTGGCTCTGCCAGGACCTGTGACTCGTGATTCAACTGGTCCTGTTGCCCCACCCAGAGGCAGCCTCAATACAAGAGGACTATTTTCCACACCCTATGATTTCATTCCCAACCAATCAGCAGCACCCATTCCCTAGTCCCCCAGTCATCAAATTGTCCATAAAAACCCTAACCTCTGAGCCTTTAGGGAGACTGATTTGAGTAATAACTCCAGTTTTTCCCATGTGTGCTGGCCTCACACCAGTTAAATTCTTTCTCGACTGCAATGCCATGGTCTCAGTGAATTCATTTTGTCTGTGCAGCAGGCAGGAAAAACCTGTTAGATGATTACAAATTTTCTTTCTTTATCATTTATCTCCGTCTACACACAACACTAAAAAATTACCAATTTAGGCCGGGCGCGGTGGCTCACGCCTGTAATCCTAGCACTTTGGGAGGCCGAGGTGGGCAGATCACAAGGTCAGGAGATCGAGATCATCCTGGCTAACATGGTGAAACCCCATCTCTACTAAAAATACAAAAAATTAGCCAGGCAAGGTGGTGGGTGCTTGTAGTCCCAGCTACTCAGGAGGCTGAAGTGGGAGAATGGCATGAACCTGGGAGGCGGAGCTTGCAGTGAGCTGAGATCATACCACTGCACTCTAGCCTGGGCAACAGAGAGAGACTCCATCTCAAAAAAAACAAAAAATCACT
Organism: Rhinopithecus bieti; assembly: GCF_001698545.2. Classification (NCBI taxonomy): domain Eukaryota; kingdom Metazoa; phylum Chordata; class Mammalia; order Primates; family Cercopithecidae; genus Rhinopithecus; species Rhinopithecus bieti. Next base: position 1,006,049 of record NW_016807417.1, on the reverse strand, counting down.
AATTTAAAGAAATTGTTGAAAACCATGATTACTTTCCCCCAGGCTATATATGGGTAGGAGCCAAACCACCTGTGTTGAAGAGACACCTAAACTCAATATGGTAGAGTATGCTAGGTACAGTCAGAGTAGAAACAGTATAGCTCAACCCTAAACTGTTTATTACTTTTTAAAAATGTTTATTTAGATTTTAATTTAATGTCCTTAATTTTCTAAATCTTGATTTAGTTTCTTGGATGGTACATCCTAATTATTGATCAGTTACATCTTTAAATTCAATTTTTCCAAACTTGTGCCTGAAATGTATTGATGGCTTTATGCTATGATGTTACACATTGATGAAAGAGACAATAAGACCCAGAGTGTCTAGTTACCATAATGGTCCTGGCAATGCAGAGATTACACACTTGGCTATGAGCTGAAAGCACACCTTTGGCATATCAGTTGTGCTGATGGATATTTTGATTTCATACTCAGGACTGTCAGCCTGAAATTTTGATCATAAGTACCAGAAGGAGTTTCAAAGTTACCTTGATAATGTTCTTAGACACTGCTAGATAAAGTACATTATTGCGTTCAGTGCAATGCATTTTACTGAAGAGTCTACATTTACAACATTGAATATCTTACAACAAAATCAGTGTAAGTTATGAATAAATGAATTTCATGTCATAACAGTTTACATTACAGAAAGTTGCTCCATTCTGGAGTACTATAGCATATTTGCATTTTAGAACTTTCAATTCTACTGGAAAATAGTTCAGTGTTTTAGATAATTAATATGATGCCTTACAAAATAGGTAACAGTATTTTTAAAGTTAAAAAAATCTCAGAAAAAAAGTTGGAAGAGAATTTGTCGTGATTATGGTGGAGGTTGGAAGACTAGAATTAAAACAAAACTGCCTTAATTGTAACTGCTCTGTTTATGATGGGTGTAAGACAACAGTGATGAATTATTTCTCTCTTCTAGACTGGCTGCCTGCTTCCTCCCATGATTTCCAGATATAGACCAAAATGTACCAATGATGCTTTTCTGCTGTATTTTATAACTTTTGACCTACAATCCATCTTGCAAAGGGGTTTCTGAAGGCTTATGAATGACAATAGCCATCTACAATAATCAGTATAGGATAATTAATTATTCATTCACCTAATTGCTTACATTAAATGCCCCCTTCCGAGATGTCTAAGTCTTTCTTGATAAGGAAATCTAAGTGGTATTTTTTCTTAAATCTTATATAATCAAGTACTGGTGTAGGCAGAGTCAGTGGCCCAGAAACCAAGATTCTTAACAAATAAATTTACAAATAATGGATAGTTTTGGTTAGGTTGTTTTAGAAGGCAAAGAAAGGAGAGAGTGACTGTTGAAAACTGATCACTAAATAATTGTCTTGTGTAATCTCATGAAGAGTTTAGAAAACAACTTTGTGCTCTAACAGTTGTTCATAAAAGATTATTAATTGAACTGCTATTTTTTTCCCCAATTCACTTTCCATTATAAATGAAATGAAACACTTAAATACACACATAGGGTAAAAAGCATTACTCTCAGCTTTTACAGCACTCTCTGATTTATTTGAGACCGTGTCCTCTATCCTCGTGTCTGGTCATTTGAGATCTGCCAGGTAAGTAAATTAACAGACTGAGCATAAAGGTATAAAGCTTTCTATAATTTTGAAAACAATGAAACTGTAGAAGACAAAAGAACTTGCAGCAGTAACAGTGAAATGGCTTACTAAAGTGAATTAGTGGGTTGCACCAGATTTCATCTAGCTCTTTAACATATGTTTATCTATCCAGCTATCTATTTATCTATCTAATGTTTGTGTTTACACACAATACATAAATGTTATGCAAAAAGTATATAGAAGCAGATGCCATACAAAGATTAAGTGTTATTTTTTATATGTCTCTAAAGTCTGTGTCTCAAATTAGTACAATGGTTTGTCAGATTTTTCCATTGTTCCACTTCAAAGCATGCAATTATATTGCCTTAATTGGAAGCACTGATGTGTTTTCACCAAGGATGTTTGTTTGTATTCTGACTACTGAGATATAAATATGGGACCATTTGCTATTTTTAGTTTCCTACTAACATGGATTTTTTTTTTTGAAAAAACCTTTATCTTTATAAACTGACACATTGAGTGTATCATCAGTTCAAAACTCTGAATTTATGGTAAATCTTAAAATCTTACTAGTTTTGAACTGAAATGGATCTTTATTCAAGGGTCCTGACAATACATAGCAGAAAGTATGACAGACAAATCCAGGGACTTGCTGACTTATGTGTTACCATAAATCCAACTGGCCTGTATTTTATCCAACAAGCTTTGGTGTCCATTTGACCAGAAGATCCTTAAATATTTTGTTATCTCTGATCAGTTTGGTCAGCAAGGATTTAAAATAACTTTTCAATAATCACATGTTGTTAGTGAAAATAGTTTGCTTCAAAACTTTGAGGATATAATCTCTGCACGGATTTTAGTGGAACAGCATTTTCATCTTGTCAGGTTAGATCAGCATCAAATTATACTAATTCTCACTTAATAGGAATTATAGGCTTTTCTTTAACCCTGTGTATGTCATCGAGGCCCTGTTGACCAAAGCTGCACAGATTCTGCCTTTCCTCCCACATCTGCAGTCTCAGTGAGATGAATTAACCTGTTGACTCAAATTGTCTTTGCCATAGACTGAAGTAAACAGAACTTCTGGAAATGCCATTTTTAGCATTGACTAAGATCCAGGTACTATTTTAAGCATTCACGTATATAAACTCATTTAACCTTCACAGCACACATGATGTGCATATGAATTGTTTCCTCACTTTACAGTTGAAGGAACCCAGACAAATGGAAGTGAAGGTACTATATGCTCTATTGAGGCTACTGTTCTTTAATAACAAAAATGTCTCCACCAATAATTAGTATATATCAAGTTTTCATTAGGAGACCATCATAGTGCCAACATTTTATTTGATTTTTCTCAATGTCTTTCTTCAAGACCCCTAGGGCTTTCTCTGAATGGGAATTGAGTCCAAACAGCTTCAAAATTGAGACAGTGGTAAAACAATAACTTGTTCATTCATTCATCATTCATTCATTCATTCATTCTTCCGTTTAACAAATTATCTTATTCATTGCACATCTCCTATGCACAAGGCACTTTCCTAGGCAGAAGGGGTACAAAGGCACTCAGGGGCATTAGGTTATATTACACAACCAAATAAATAAGGTCATTACAGATTAGGGTGTGCAATCAGGAAAAAAAAAAAAAAAAAAAAAACAGGAGGGAACGTATTTAAAAATACAAAGAAGGTCTTCCTTTAGAGAGGGATAGTTATAAAAAAGCTTTTCTGAGGAGGTGACATTTGAAATGAGAACTAAGGAGATGAGTCCTGTGAAAAGCCAGGAGAAAGGTATCAACAGGAACCTGATGAAAGTCAGAGTCTAGACTGCTCCAACTTAACGGGAGGCAGTGTGACTGCAGCAGGGCAGTGGGTGAGGGCTGCACATCTAAGATGAGGGTCAAGAGGCTGAAGCAGTCAGATCTTGCTATGGTAGCAGTAGCAGCTCCACCCAGTCAACTGCCCAGATGGGCTCCATCAGCACAACACAACCTCAGAGGTGTTGGCTTCATTTGTTTTTGGTGAAGTCGTTCCATGCCACATTTGCTAAATAGGTGTTAAATGGTATCCCAGTAACAGGTATTTTAACCATTCTTTTTCACTCATGGTCCCAATCCTATAACTAAAATGCAGCTGTAATTACTGACAACAAAACAACAAAAATATCAATAAAAAACAGTTCCAGAAAAGTTAAGTAACTTGCCCCAGGCTACAAGGTCATGAATGAGGAATGGAGTCTAGGTTCAGAGTCTTTCCACTATAAGACTCCATCTTAAAACAAACAAACAAACAAACAAACAAAAACAAACCAAGCAAACAACAAAAAACAAAACCATGGGGTGGAGTTGCAGGTAGAAAGATACTATCAGTGCACCTTCAGTCACACTAGTCTAGGTCTCATCCTTCACTTAGTAGCTCCTCTTCTGATCATTCAAACAGTGAAAGACATGGGCATAGTCTGAGGCTCAGAGAACGTTTTAAGTATGTGACATTGGTTTGTGTGCAGTGACATTCCTAATAGACCTAGAGAGCTAAGTGGTTTGAGAGCTACTTGGTTTGAGACTAAAAGGATGGAAGCTTTGTAGTTCCCCCTTGGTATTAACATAATTCCCCTTTTTTGTGTTCAAGTTACATATGCATAGTTTTATTTTTAAAAATAGGGCCACTGTTTTCTCTCTCCAGAAATCTGAGCACTGATATCATATTGTACTTAGTTGTTCCATGGGACAAGATGGATTACAAGTCTGTGAATTCAAATGGTGGCCTATTGCTGCTTTTTAAATCACCGGGATCCTGAAGGTTAATTTCATACGTGCACATTTTAAACGACAATTAAATTGAACAGCAATCTGGTGGAAGGTTCCATCTTGCAGTACTCAGACTTTATTCTCAGACTCCTCAGAGACACTATAGTTTTCTTTTTCTGTTCAGCATTCTGCATTTGATATATCTCTTTTGGGTCATATTTTTCCATGAAGTTATTTTAATTTAGGAGCATTTTTGTGGAAATAAATTCCTCACATTTTGGCCACTCTAATAGGATAAGAGTTGTGGAGAGGAGCAGAATAGGATGCACAGTGAGTTAAAAAAAAAAACAACAAACAAACAAAAAAAAAAACAGGTTCCTGACTGCTGTAACATGTGTGGCTTTACTTCATTGAGACTTGTTAACCGACTGACTCTAATGGAAGAAAAAAGGAAAGCACAAAGAGAGAAAAATTGTGTTCCATAGTAGCATTCTTTCAGTTTGTCTTTTTTAAACATGTTTTGTGGAGTCATGAGTTGAAAATTTCTTTGGGCAACTGTAGTTTCTCAGGATCTCCACAGAATAACTTTCTCCCCATCAGTCTTGGGGAGTTCTACCAGGTGGAGAGGGTTCAGGATTTGGGGTAAGCATGTCGTTAGAACTTTCCAGTTGCCTAGGATTGGCATAACCTAGAGTAGAAGCTCCCAGACAAGGACTGCATCTAGTAACATAATGATCTGGGAGGTTTCTAAATACAAAGCCCTAAAGTTATATCCAATAATTCATCTTTAATAGGACTGGGTTGGGATGGGAAGATGATAGAGAAGGTGGGGGGATAGGGGAAACCCAGGAATCCATGCAATTTTTTAAAGGTTTCCTGCACATTCTAATGCACAACGTGTTTATAAATTACTGAGTAGAGAAACAAAGCCCTAGGTAGAGGACAGCTGTCATTCAGTAGCTAGGAAGTCCTCTTGTTTTCACTCAGCTCCACATGCAAGCAGGGGCCACTTTGCAGATGAGAGATTGTCCAGGCACTGAAGAGGGCAACTCTTTTCTCACTAGTGTTTCTTCCTTAATTTCTCTTTCTCTTCTTCTTATTCATTTTCCTCCTTTTTAACCTCCTGACTCCTTCTTATTTATTTTGAAGAAGGTAATTCACAGAAATTCATAGAAACACTGTGAAATATGGGCAGAAAATGTATTATGTGGACCACTATAATACTTATGTTTAAAAATCAAACTGTATTCTGTGAGATGAGCCTTTCATTCCTTACTGCACGTCATCTGCTCATCCTCTTCTTCTTGAGCGTGAGTAGGGTGTAGTGAGCCTGTTCCTTGTCCTTGTCTCTGGCTGACAGATTCTATACCACTAGCCAGCTCTTGTCACTCAACTTTCCTTCAAGTAAAGCCCAACACCTCAGGACCTTCCAAATCCTAATGCACATGTCTACTGCTTTCATGAATCTAATTTCATTGAGTCTGATTATTTTAGCACCTGCTTAAGACATTTTCTCTAGACATCATCTCCTACAGTGGATCTCAGCAATTTTGACCTCATGGTCCATCTGACACTATGCTGTTGATGTGATTCTTTAGACACTCCACTGTCTTTGGGTTAGTCCTCACCAATATGACCACTTTCTAGACTTCTTCATCACATTGATCTTGAACCATCTGCCCTCTCTGGACATAACTTGTTTGCAGATTGTTTCCTCTTATTTTGAAAAATCCATAAATATCTTTTTTTTTTCCTTCATTAGGCCCCCTGGGCATTATAACTCTTTCAATAACTGCATCTGATTTACTTGCCCCCTCAAGACATTTTATAAGGCATTAATCCATAACTGAAGTGGAGCCCTCATAGCCTAAACTTCCTGTAAAGACCCCTCAATACTGTTACATTAGAGACTGAGTTCTCACATGAAGTTTGGAGCAGACACAAGCCTTCTAATCACAGCACCAATCATGAGGAGTAACGTGATAGATGATAAATGTAAAGTCAGAGTTGAAGGGGGTTAGTGAACTTAACAAGTTGCTATTAAAATATCTTACTTTTGCAATTGAAAAGGAAGTGTGATCCTGTGAACATATCTTTAGGTCCCTAAGGATTTTGAAGATGCTTATGTCAGTGAGGGGCCCTGAAACTTCATTAACTTCAAAGTAAATTCATATGTGCAATGATGAGCATTTACATGGTTCTGATAAGTAAACATGGAATATTGGTCTAATCAAAATGATATTTTTAATTTCATTAATTCTTGCATGTGCTTTTTAATATACTTAAAAATAGGGATTATCAAATAATAAATGATATATTACAAATGCTGTTGGCCAGGCAGCAATTCATAGTAAGGTTGTCATTACCTATGCAAGACAGCATGGGCTGGGCTTGGTGGCTCACGCCTGTAATCCCAGCACTTTGGTAGGCTGAGTCAGGAGAATTGCTTGAGCTCAGGAGTTCAAGACCAGCCTGAACAATGTAGCAAGACCTAATTTCTATTTAAAAAATTTCAAAATAATTAGCCAGACTTGGTGGCACACACCTGTATTCCCAGCTGCTCAGGAAGCTGCATTGGGAGGATCATTTGAGCCTGGGAGATTGAGGCTGCAGTGAGCTGTGATTGCACCACTATGCTCTAGTCTGGGAGACAGAGCAAGACCCTACCTCAAAATAAACAAACAAATAAAATACAAACAGAAAGCAAGAACATAAAAAACTGCAGCATGCTGTATTGGAGGTGTCCTATAATTGGTTTGGTGGCAGCTACATGGTTATATACATAAATAAGGCATCAATGGTGTGGGAATAAAGTGAAGTAGTAAAGTAAATGTAGCTGGTAATATTCTTGAAGAGGGAGGAAAAAATCTAGATAGCTGTGCATAATGCAAAACTCAATTGAAGACATCAAAGTCTTTTGGTATTTTAAGAATTCTTCTATAAAAACTACATTGTCAACATTTTTGATGGTACAAAGGATGATGGTGTGGAATAACATTGATTGTAAGACTTAGTCAACTAAGTGATTTGAACATCAGATTCTGAATTTGAAAAAAATACTAGGTATACCTTTAACAATTTACTTTGCTCATATTTTTATGTTGAGTAAGAATGATACATTATAAAATTTATATATGATTAATTCTAAAAAACCTTTTCAGTAAAAGTCTATGTGATGAGAAAGCTTTGTATCATAGTTAATTAGCATAATTTTTCTTTCTTGGTACATAAAATGACAGTACACCTTAAAATCAATGGTCTCTTAGACTGATCAAATATAGTAACTATAATGGGAGGCATGGCTGCTTACGTATGTGAGTGTCAGTGGGGAGTGGTGAAAATAATGTAAATTCTCATCTTCTCTAGAAGGAAGTTAATATAGATTGCCTAAACATGAAAACTCAACAGTATAAGTGTACTATTGTATTAGTTCGCTTGGGCTTTCAAAACAAAATGCCACAGACTGGGTGTCTTAAAGAACAGAAATTTATTTTCTCACAATTCTGGAAGCTACAAGTTCAAGATGAAATTGTCAGTAGTTATTATTTATTTTTAATAGCAAGTATGTATATTACAGGAAAGAGTCAAGAGAGGGGAAATTGACCATGATAAGATTGACTCCTCATCTTGAGAGGCAAATGGAGACTGGAGTATATGGAGTGGCTGGTTCTAGGAGACCCGGTATAGGAGGGTCTGGATGCCCAGGAGACAGATGTGGGACAGGGGCTCTTAGAAGGTCTTTTGGAGATTGTTTCTATTTCTCAGTGAGATAATATGGAAAGTCATCCACTGAGGATGAAGACCAGGAAGAGATACTGGGAATTTGAGGAGAAGGAAAAATTGTGAAATAGTCATTTAGGAGAGAGAGTGAATTGACTGAGAGAGGCTGTAGGGTTGATATGGGCACACTGAAATTTAGCAGTCATGAATCTGAAGTAAAGCAAGCCAGCATGTAGCAGGTGATCCCAGGCCAGAGACGAGGGATGTAGAATGAGGAAAGGAAAGCCCCTAGAATAGCTCCCAAATTTGTGCCCTGAGCAACAGGTAGAACTGGTACCAGGAGATGTAAGTGGAGACACAGGTATAGATTGGGGAGTAGAAATGGTATGAATTCTGTTTTTAGAATGTTAACTAAAAAGTGCCTGTAGGATATCCAAGCAGTCTAGTATTCAGAATTTTAGGTTTGGTGAGATAAATTCACATCACTGACACATATAAACATGAATTGAATGCAGTTGGCCAGGTAGGATGTTTAAAATAAGCCTCATTGCAGTGTTTGCTGGGTGTAAGATGCCTGTGGGGGCGCTGAGTTATTAAGTAGCATAGCATGAGAGTTATTCAGAAGTGGGGAAGCAAAGGGGTTTTTGCAGCATGAGAGGCAAACAGAGCTGAAGAGATATACCCAATTGTTTGACTGAGGGTCATGGCGCGTATGAGTCCACTGGTCCAACAGCTCCTCTGTATTGGTGTTGCTTTAATTTCCTTAACACCTATTACCATTTTACTTAAATAGAAACCTATTTTAATTTATTTTGAAATCCTTTTTGAGTCAGATGTCAATTGAACAAATACCTAACTGAATATTGTATTCTTCCAGCTTTCCCTGTACACAGAAATATTTCTGTCACATAGAAGGTAGTTAACACATATGTGCCAACTGATTTATTGAAAGTACAAACAAAATGTTTTATCAAATTTGTTATGTTAAAATCTATGATGTTATTATAATTGTATTTTGAAAGAAAATGCCTGTTTTTGAAGATTTTTTCATAGATGTTAGAAACCTGATCCACAAATACACCATTTCCTTTAAGTTTCTCAGATTTTAACATCTACTTTCAGCTCAATTTTTAAACAGATCAAAATTGGAATAAAAGACAATTAGAACAGGATCCAATTCATATGTACTTCTCTGGTTTAATTATAGGAACATTTTATGATATCTAACAGATTTATACAATAGAATTTAATGGTGCATCACATACATGATAAAACTGAAATATTGAAATGTTTTATAGCTAAATTATCTAGAAAACAATTATAGAAACCAATAGTGTCAAGAAAATGTTTAGGGAATAAAGTAAAGCATTTGGTCATATGCATTAAAGCATTGGGCATAGTCATATCGGGGAAAGAATGTTTTAAAGGGAACTATGTTAATATATTTTTAATAATATTGTATAAGTATATAGTATTATGAAGTTAATCAGATCAACTTCATATGATAGTGCATTTTACATATTATTATTAAATCATATTCAAATTCAATACTTTGCAATTGTGTAAAACAGAACTGTCATTTTAAATTTTATAATATGCTAATAGTTAAATAATTTAATATAAAAATTAATGTACCACTTTGACAATATACCAGGATTTATAGAAAATTAGTTTCTTTTATCTTTTATTCCCAAATCCCTAAAATAGGCGTCAGCATGTGAAACTCAATTTATATTTTCTCTTATAAAGATTTCTCTCAAGTGAATTTGAAAACAATACTTTTGAGGATCTAATAAAAATTTCAGCTTTGAAAATGAAAATGAGTGTATTGAAACATGATTTTCTGATCAATCAACCCCAGGTTAGGTCACGTACAATGAGCAGTACTGGGATGGATTCAAATTCCTTGCTTATTTACTTTGTGTTTGCTTGTGTATGTTTGTGTGTGCGCAGTTATGGTTAACACAACTTCACATAATCTTATTTATTTACATTTACTATTTCACTATCATTAGACAGAGATAACCCTTGCTGTATTTTATATACATCTTATTTTTCCTCTTACTCCCAATTCGTCACTTTGTATTACACACTCTGTGTGTAATTACTCGGAGGATTCTTTCCTTTACATCTGTACATGGATGCAACTAATCATCTAGTAACATTTTGGTTATCTGTATACTCCAATAGTTTTACCTTAAGAAGGCAGAATGTGTAGCAGTTCTGAGCGCAAACTTTGCAGTTAGGGTTTACTCTGCCATTTTCCAGCTGTGTGATAAACTCTCTAAGTCTTAATTTCTCCTCTGTGATATGGGGATAACAATACACATAGGAAAATCTACATCATAGGGTTATCATAAATATAAAATGAAATAACATAGGTGAAACATTGAGCAACATGCTTTGCTTATGGTAAGTGGTTACTATACTGCCATTATTTTAATTAAGTTCAATTGGACTAACATTCACTTGGATGTTGTAGTGGACACCAATTGGAGTGTCTTTTTAGAACAGTATGATCTCCCTCTTTCTGAGAAAGGTGGGGATAGTCAGACGTACATAGTAATATGGCCCCTTTGATCAGAGTCAACAGGTCTAGGAGTAGAACCTGACCCTAACCATGCCAGTCAAGGTCCTTCTCTAGAAGTTTTCTTTTTTCTTTTCTTTTCTTTCTTTTTTTTTTTTTTGAGATGGAGTCTCACTCTTGTTGCCCAGGCTGGAGTGCAATGACTCGATCCCAGCTCTCCACAACATCCGCCTCCCAGGTTCAAGTGTTTCTCTTGCCTCAGGCTCCCGAGTAGCTGGGATTACAGGCATGTGCCACCATGCCTGGCTAATTTTGTATTTTTTAGTAGAGATAGGGTTTCTCCATGTTGGTCAGGTTGGTCTTGAACTCCCGACCTCAGGTGATCCGCCCGCCTCAGCCTCCCTAAGTGCTGAGATTACAAGGGTGAGCCACTGCATCCAGCCTAGAAGTTTTCAAACTAAAGATGGAGAAAGAGCTTTATTGAATCTCAGAGGGCGGAGCTAAAATATGTCACACTTAAACACTGTAGGGAGCTTGTATAGTAACATGTGAAGGGATCAGAGAGAGAATATGGTTAAAGGCAGAAAGAAGCATTGCTTCAGTCTTTCATCCTGTGTTTATTAAGCACCTCTTTTCTAGATATAGCTATAGGCACTGAGGACACAACGGTGAGCAGCACCAGACAAGAGTCCTGTTTCTGGGGTTCATCAGCTGGTGTTGGAGATGAGTGTTACGGAATAAACACAACTAAGAGTGACTGACTGCACAGTAAGTGTTGTGAAGGGAGGGGTAAAAGTCCATGACATCTTCTACAGAAGAAAGCAGATGTAGCCTGGGGAGTCAGAGAAGTCATCTGGGAGTAAGTCACACTTGAGCTGATACAAAGAATCAGAAACAGCTATCTAGGTAAAGATGGAGAGAAAGGTGAATCAGGTATGGGGGAAAAACATGGAGAAAGAATCCAGGCATTGGTTGGGTGTGGTGGTTCATGCCTGTAATCCCAGCACTTTGGGAGGCCAATGCGGGAGGATCACCTGAGGTCAGGAGTTTGACACCAGCCTGGCCAATATGGTGAAACCCCGTCTCTACTAAAAATACAAAATTAGCCAGGCGTAGTGGCGGACACCTCTAATCCCAGCTACTCGGGAGGCCGAGGCAGAAGAATCACTTGAACCCGGGAGACTGAGGTTGCAGTGAGCCGAGATCGTGCCATTACACTCCAGCCTGGACAACAAGAGTGAAAATCCGTCTCCAAAAAAAACACAAAAAAACAAAAAACAAAAAAAAAAACAAAAAAAGGAGGCAGGGAGGAACATGTAGACTTTAAGAAACTGAAAAGAAAAGTTAAGTGTGAAATGGAGGTTCAGAAAGTAGGCTCTGGATTCAAATTATGTGGCTTCAAACAGAGACCTACTAATAATTAGCTGTGGTTCTTTGGGTAAATTGTTTAAATACACTCTGCATCAGTTTCCTCAACTGCTTAAGGGAATGACATAGCAGCCTCAAAGTGGTCTGTGAGGACTGAGTTAAATATTATATGCAGAGCAGTAAGCACAACGTGTTCAGCATGCATTAAGTGTTCAATGTATATGGACAGTCTCTGACTTATGCTGGTTCAGCTTACTATTTTTCAACTAGATGGTGAGAAAGCAATATGCATTCAGTAGAAACTGTATTTTCCATACTCATACAACCGTTCTGTTTTTCATTTCAACACAGTATTCAACAAATTACATGAGACAGTCAATAATTTATTGTAAAATAACCTGTGTGTTAGATGATTTTGCCCAACTATGGGCTAGTATAAGTGCTCTGAGCACATTTAAGGTAGGCTAGTCTATGACGTTCAGTAGGTTAGGTGTATTAAATGCATTTTTGGCTTACAATATTTTCATCTTATAATGTGTTGATCGGGATGTAATCCCTTTGTAAGTAAAGGAGCATCTGTATCTGCTATCATAGAGGGTAAGAGTGCTGCAAAAGTAGGCTGAGAAGTAGCCGAGTGCATGAGAGCTTATCAGATTTCCATTTTGGAAAGATCACCATGTCTGCAAAGTAGAAAAAAGATTTGACAGAGACAAGATTAGACAGAGAAGCCAGTGAGGAGGCAATGGACATGCTACAAGGCTAGGTAATGGTAGCTTGGATGCGGATGATGACAGTGGAGAGGACAGATTTTAAAGTGTTTGGGAAGTGAAATCTATAGGGCTTGGAGACAAACTGGAAGTAGAATGTAAAGGAGAGGAAGGTGTCAGGAGAAACAGGAAAGTTCTAAGAGATGAAGGAAGAGGTAAAAGGTCAGGAAATACAAGTACAAACAATTATAATTCAGGATACTAAGTCTTACTGAGGAAATGGGAGCAAATTACTATGAGAACCCAGGAGAGAATATGTTTGTAAACAGTCTGAGGGTCCCTGGGTATTTCCATTACAGATTTTGGAAAATTGCTGGTTTTTTGAACTCACTGTCAAAATAGACCGAAACTAATGTTGAGATTATGTTCTTACGCTTTTCTCTAAAAAATCAGGTGGTGACTCACTGAAAGCACAACACTTATATATCTGAGTGCTTTATCTTTATGCTTCATTATTTTGTCAAAACTCTAAGGCCACCATCCTTAGCAAACTAACACAGGAACAGAAAAACGAATACTGCATATTCTCACTTACAAGTCGGAGCTAAATGATGAGAATAAATGAACACAAAGAAGGGAACAACCAATGCTGGGGCTGACTTGGAGGTGGAGAGCGGGAGGAGGGAGAGGATCAGAAAAAATAACTGTTGGGTACTAGGATTAGTACCTGTGTGATGAAAAAATCTGTACAACAAGTACCTGTGACATGAGTTTACCTATATCACAAACCTGCACATGTACCCCTGAACCTAAAATAAAATTAAAACAACAACAACAACAACAACTCTTCTGCTCTTCACTATACAATATTCAATGCTGATTTTCAGATACAAAACTATAATTAAGAAAAGCAAGAATTTCTGATAGACAGTGCAGACAATAGATATTGGACCCTTAATGGATCTTACCAAGCAGTTAGTTATTCTGTCTTCCCTGAGGGAAGTAAGCAGAGGGGTGGAGTGGGGGCAGTGTTCACTCCATGCTCTGTTCCTTCTGTGAGAGAAGGATTTCCTCTAGGGCAGTGGCCCCCAACCTCTTTGGCACCAGGGGCTGGTTTTGTGGAAGACAATTTTTTTCCATGTACCAGATGGTGGAGGGAGATGATTTGGGAATGATTCAAGTGCATTACATTCATTGTGTACTTTATCCTGTTATCGTTCCATTGTAATATATAATGAAATAATTATACAACTCACCATAATGTAGAACCAGTGGGAGCTCTGAGCTTGTTTTCCTGCAACTAGATGGTCCCATCTGGGGCTGATGGAAGACAGTGACAGACCATTAGGCATTGGATTCTCATAAGGAGCGTGCAACCGAGATCCTGTGCGTGCGCGGTTCACAATAGGGTTTGTGCTCCTATGAGAATCTAATGCTGCCGCTGATCTGATGGGAGGCGGAGCTTAGGTGGCAATGCAAGCGATGGGGAGCAGCTGTAAATACAGATGAAGCTTTGCTTTGCTCACCTGCTGCTCACCTCCCTCTGTGCAGCCCAGTTCCTGCTGTACCATCCATGGTTAGGGGTTGGGGATCCCTGCTCTAGGGAATCTAGAGGCAAACGGACAAGCAGATCCCCCACAGCAGGATGATGCAGCAAGTTAACACTAAAGAATTGAATAAAGTTTCTTCTGAATGTGTGAGAGCCATATTTCATTTGTCATAAAACAACAAAAGAAATTAGGCAAAAAATACTTTCTTATTTAATAATTTGGAGTTTATGCAAACAAAAAAATGAATAATGCAAGTTTTAAAATGCTAATAAAATTTGTATTTCTGAAAATTGATTCAAAATATATATCATTGTTTGACAAAGAATAGCTGTAATAATAAACTGTAGTTTTACTAAAATGATAAAATTCACTGGAGAACATAAAAAACAGGCAGCAATATTACACAATCTTTAGTTAGGAAACTGAAACAAACAAACAAACAAACAAAAAAACCCAAACCACGACATCCCCAGCTAATGCTGAATATGCAAACACCTAGTTCTATTTTTTAAATGCAGTTTTGTTTGTTTTATATCATGAATTAAGATGTCAATTCTTAAAGAAATTATTCTCTAAAACTTTAGAATTTCAAAATTCTCGTTCTTATTGCTGCCATGAGGTTCTACCATGAAAGTTAATTTTGATCATCCTAGTGTTCACTTACTAATAAGTGTTTATATTATGTGTGTATATATATATATACACACATATATATAAATGCAGTATGGTATGAGTTTTCTCTTAATGCCTTCACAAGCAGCCACAAACATTGTGGCTTAAAATAAATGTATCTCACAGTTCTGTAGTTTAGAAGGCTGACATGGGTGTCACTGGACTATAAAACCAACATGTCTAGCTGCATTCCATGTGGGAGGTTCTAGAGCAGAATCTACTTCCAGGCTCATTCGATTTCTTAGCAGGAGTCAGTTCCATGCAGTTGTAGGACTGAAGTCACCACTTCCTTGCTGGCTTTTGGCCAGGCATCCATAGCTTCTAGAGACTATGCGAATTACCTGCTGTACTTCTCTGTGCCGCCACCTTCTGCCTCATCTTTCTTGTTTCCTAGCCCACATTTCTTTGACTTCATCTGGAAAGAGTCCTCTACTTTTAAAGACTTGTTTATTAGATCAGGTATATCTGGATAATCCAGGATGATAATAATCTCTCTATATTAAGGTCCATAACCTTAGTTACATCTGTAAAGTCCCTTTGCCAAGTAACAATGTTACATATTCACAGGTTCTGGGGATTCCAGCATGGAAATCTTGGGGAGGGGGTATTTTCCTACGTACCACAAGGATATATTCCCAAATAGTTATTTGTTTGAATCTTTGGAGTATTCATAGAGTCTAAAAAGTTTTTTAATAAACTAGTAAAAAATTTAAAAAAATACATAACATGTGTGCTGTATTTTCATAAGGAAATTTGTAAATCATACTTATATTAGCTAACATTATTTTATTTCTTAAATTACCATCAAATTACACATGTTTGGTAACTCCCTTTGAAGTAAATGAGCAACATTTATTCTCTATAAAACTTCCATTTTCACTAGGCACATTAGATATCATTAGTACAAATTCATTATAAATTGCATTCCAGATTTCATACAGGGTTTATTTACCCAGATCTTGTTATATATGAAAAGTTAACTAAGATAATATTAATATTAGTTTTAGTAAATGCCCTGCAGTTAGTGAGAACCTACTTAATATGAGAAGCAATTCTTGCTTTCTTTTGTAATATTCACAATGGATGAATATCTAATCCATATTTAGTTTATACTTATTAATCTAACCATTCTACATTTATTTTCATTCTAATGATATATGTAAATTCAAAAACACAATTTAAGACAGATGGATTTTAAATTTCAAACTTCGGTACTTAATGTCATTAATTATGCTAAAGGTACATGAATTCTCTTTAATTACCTGGCTTATCACTATTTTAATGTAACATCCTCTTTTAAAACTGTAATTTGGGTTTTTTGGCATTAGTCTTTGATTCATATTTTATCCAAGCACTGCAGTCTTGGATATCCCCTGCAGAGATGGAGCTATTCCTAACAAGGTTTTTTTTTTTGGAACTTGGTAATGATTATAATACTGATGACAATTCCTGTCACTCTTATTAGGCTATAGCTTTTCAAGGCAGAGTGGTGCTACCTGATCCTTCTTAAGCCCCTGTTTAAATGTAAATTAGAGGAGACCAATTTACATTACCTATTCCAGGCATCCATATGCAATACCAGATTGCAAAAAGAAATATTTGTAAGGAGATATCCCTATATTTATCTTATGACACTCATCACTATGACACTTTAGTGCTTGAGCAGCCAAACTAGAATAATTTCAATTATCTACCTAAGAAAAAAATCATCCAAAACAGACAGACTTTTGTGTCTTTCAAAGCTGGATTGAGCAAAAGGGAGTGGCTTTTAGTGCTCTTGATCTAATTAGATAGCAGTTTGGTCAAAAGGATTATTTGCATCCTTTCCTGAACTCGAGAGATTAAATGCCCTTAACTGAATTTTGAAAGGCAGAAAGAGACCTTAGATGGTCTGACATCACTTTTTCTGGTTTAGAATTTAATTTTTTAAATGTTCCAGCTCTAGGTAAGTGATGGTACAGTATCGTGGGCAGATACTTCTGGCAATTATGAGCAGCATTCAAGGACAAAGGAGAAAGAAAAGCAGCAAGACCCTTCTCCCAGACTGCAGAAGGCAAAAAGTCAGTGAAAATTTGGATTTCACCTTTGAAGACAAAGTACATTTTTCTAAATTTTCATCAAGTTTTCTACTTAACTTTAACTTTGGTGATTTGGTATCCTATTAATTTAGAACTTGACTGGAAATTTTTCTTATCAGCTGAAGTGCAGTTATTATCACTAAACCTCCATCACCTGAAAATAGGCCAGGAGAAGCCAGGAGAACAGAATATGCTCCTTGTTGGTATTTAGTGAATGGGTAGAGTCTCAAGGATATCCCTTACACAAGATGTCACCTGAAATCCTTGGATTTCATTGCTTTCTCATTTATAATCTATGGAACTTTAACTCTCTGGGCCTAACGGCCTAACTGTTTTCAGTGGCAAAACTGCGTCTACATTACCCATTTCACAGATTTGTTTTAATGGCTAATGGAGATCATGCTCATGAAGTCTTTTGCTTATGTTTATTATGTAAGGGTACAATGATGGAAGATGCTATTAATGCTATCATATTATTTAATTAGATGCTCATAACAAATCTGTGAAACAGGCAAGAAAGGCATTATTATTATCATTTCTTTTAAAGAAATTGAAACTCAGAATTAGTTAGAAGCTTTCTTGTCTATGATGAAAGGTCCACAGTGATTTCCACCTCTCCAGGCTGCTTCTCAGCCATGCAGTTTCCCATCTAGATATGAAGGAAGCATAATTTAGAGTATCTTTTTTATTAAAGATATGGAGTCACCTATCATGTACATAACACACTGCTAAGTATGCCAGAAGAAATAGACAGCACAGTTGTTACCCACGTTTCCTGTTAATCAGACATGAGGCCTGTGATCCTTGGTTCATGGCCCTTCTTGGCTCAGAAAGTTGACTCAAAAGCATAACCATGGTGTTGAGGTCAGCATTAGTATAGTGCTGCTGATAACATACACGCTGTTACATACCAAGGACTTGGTGCTAAAACTGGCTTTATTCTTCATTCTTCGATTCAAAATAATCACTCCTCATTATCCATTATTTTTCCTTTTCTCTCCTCATTGAGTAGACTTTTATTGGAAGATAAGCAGTTAAGCCTGACCTCTCTAGTGGGTAAATGTATTATTTCTTTTATGTGTTTATTTTAATGTCTCTGAAAAAGCAAAATGATTAGCCTTGAGAGTGAAAATACAGATGATTTTTTCTGCATCTATCTATTGAAATTAGCTAGCATTAGGTCCTTAGTAACAATGTTAATAAGTCATTTGAATTTCTCTTCCTTGACATAGAAATTAAATAGCACTGGTTGAAGAAAACATACATTTTTTTTTTTTTTTCAAGTGTTGGATTGTAAAGGGGAAGGTAGATGGAGTAGGATTGGAAAGGCGTGATACCTTTCCTTGCCCAATGTAAGGGTCGTGGCTGGCACTTCTATAACAAAAGACAGGTTGGCAAGAGAAAAGCATAGCAAACTTATTTAATCAAAATTTTAGGTGACATGGGAGCCTTCAGCAATGAAGACTCAAAGACGTGAGGAAAACTATTTTTATGCTTAGTTTCAGTGAAGAATAGATAGCTATGTAGAAATCTGATTGGGCAACAGGGTATGATCTAATCATAATAGACTGAGTGGGAAACCTAGAATAGCCTGTCCAGTTTCTTCTTGGCTGCTCTATGTAGCATTCCTACCTCCTGGGTACAGGTAGGACCCCTCTGGAAGGAGGGTCTTATGACCTACTATCCGACAAGGTGGGTCACAGAATTTCTTTATGGTCAGCTCCTACACAGAAAAGTAGAGGAAGGTTAGAATAATAGTTTTAGGTTTTGTAGCTTGCTTTGGAGAAGAAGAGTTCTAGTTTCTATGACCTGTCTTAGGGAATAGGAATTCTGCCTTTTGTGATGTGCTTTGGGTGAGACATAAGGGCAGGAGATTACAGGGCAGGAGAAGGCCAGAGAGAGGTGGCTTCTGAGGCCTTCCAATCTCCTTTGGTTCAAAGTACTCAGCATTCCAAAGCACTATACTTTGGGGTATAGTTTTCAGAGCCCCAACAGCAACTTTCTTATAAACTTTTTTTACAATACCAAACAGAGCCAGCATTATCTTTTGAGAGACACAAGGAGATGGCTGACATTCCATGCAACCTGAGTATGTTGTCTTTGATCATATAACATGCTGACAGATGACTGTTGGTTACAACGATTTAAGCATATAGGAACTAAGCAGGTAGTTTGAGTTAGATGTTGGTATGTTTGTGTTTTATGTATGAATGTGTGCCTGTGTGTGTTGTGGGAGTGAGATTAGGTGAACTGAAGTTGCTAGACACTAAGAGTGGAAGAAAGAATAAAAGCAAGATACAATGGCACACACAAACAGTCTAGATGCTCCAAAACCCTAAGCCCTGATTTTGGTCAGAATCCAGTGAAGCACACACTTTGTATGTCTCCTACAGCTTTTCATTCTCCCTTTATTCCATTAGCTCTGTTTTAAATCTGTTGGGTAATAAGACAACTCTAGGGAGCTATATTTTTCCCCTCCAGTTTCATTTCAATATGAGCTCTGTGTAACTAGAAAACTCTGTTTTGAGGCAAATAGCATGACCCACACCATAGGACTATTTCTGAATGATAGAGAACCAGGTTGGTTATAGCAAATTCCAATAACCTTCTTTTCTGAGCTTGTTCCTTATAGCTCAGTCTTAAAGTGTTTATCTTGCCATTGGGAAGATGGACTAGTTGTCTTAGGTTTTGTTTTGTTTAACTGAAATTATACAGGCAAGAGACAAGAAATGGCCAGAATTGCCATTCACCATGTAAATGGGAACAAATAAAATCTTTCCAGATGCACTTCCACAAATTGTTGTTAAAAATCACAGAAGATTGCCCTTATTCTGAATTCTAGAAGTCTATCATATTTTAGAATCCAGAAAATCTGATAGAGCATAATGAACTACTTTTCCAAGGTATCTCTATGGAATTTTAGGGTAAATTTTTCTCTTATGATAAACTGGGATCATATATCTGGATTTTAGAACTGGAAGGTGTTTTATAAACCAGCTAATTTAACCACCATTTAACAAAGATATTAACTGAATCATAGAGAGACCAAGGAGCTTGCCTTATTTTGCATAGGAAGTTAGTGAAAAGTTCTGAATAAGAACAAATTTAAATCTCCAGGAAATCTCACATGTTGGAAAAAAATCTAGGCATTTTGAGGAAAAAAACATGATGAAGAAACTGAAAATTATTGCTGAATGAACTATAGTGAAGATACTCTAATTTGATTCATCTAACAGCAGGAACAATTAAACTACTCTTTTCAGACTAAGTGATATGTGGCTTACCGATAATCCAGTTCTTTCAGCTGTAGCTACCCAACATGCCTCTTTCTGGTGAATGTCACCTCACAGCTGAAGCAAGTTTATGGGGCACTGCAGTTCCCCGGGCGCTCTTTGTTCCGTGAGGAACCAGAGAACTTCAGTCTCAGGGACTGTGAATCCACCACCTTTCATCAGTCTGAAATGCATTTTAAATCAATGTCAGGCTGGCTGCAAAATTGATGTCGCCAGCTTCATAGTAACTCCAGCTGTTCCACAGTCCCAGGAGTACCTATCCCAATTACATATGATAAAACATAAGAAATGAGCAAAAACAATAATTTTATGCTAGCTGACTGAGATAAGAGACAAAAAAGACAAAATTATAAAACTGCAGGATCGAAAACAATACTCCTAGCCAAAGCCCATACAAGAAAAAAAAAAAAAAAAAAAAAAAAAAAAAAAAAAAAAAAAAACCTCCTGGGCATATTATCATGGATGTAAAGAAAATATATATGGATAGAAGCTTTATGTTGCTATATATACCAAAGTAAAACTATTAAATTTTGGTGTCTTCTCTGGAGAATGTTGAAAATCTTTGCTTTTCTTTTGTCTGGCATTTCTGAAGCTATTTTTCTCACATCTGACTTTGGTTAGCCAGTATTTCAAACATTATTATACTGAAAACGTTATTATATTGAAAACTCAAGTAAAATGATTTTGCCTGTAGGTCTCAGATTCCACTCAGAATTCTTTAATTATTAGTAAAGAAGGTTTGATTTTTGCCATATTGAAACCAGTCTCCTTAATACTTAAAGGATGCAAATATTTTTGGTTTTAATTTCGTGTCACTAATGTAGTCATCAGAGTTTGTACATTTTGTTATTCACTATTTCCCTGATTGGTGATTAACTGACCAGAAGTGGAAAAGTCCTCCATGAGGTAGCGCTTAACACTATTTGCCTGCATGGACAATTTGGCTGAATGTGTTTTTGCTACACTGACAAATCTGAACACAAAGTGATGGCTTGATAATGTCCATTGCTTAATTGGCATCACTTGGAAAGTTGTAGAGAATTTGTATGCTGGATGATGCTTTAACGTTGTTCAAAGTAGAGGGGAAGACCAGGTGTGGTGGCTCACACCTGTAATCCTAGCTCTTTGGGAGGCTGAGGCGGGTGGATCACCTGAGATCAGGAGTTCAAGACCAGCCTGGCCAATGTGGTAAAACCCTATCTCTACAAAAATAGAAAAATTAGCCCTGTGTGGTGGTGGACGCCTATAATCCCAGCTACTTGGGAGGCTGAGGCAGGAGAATCTTTTGAACCAGGGAGGCAGAGGTTACAGTGAGCCAAGATCACACCACTGCACTCCAGCCTGGGCAACAAAGTGAGGCTCTGTGTCAAACAAACAAGCAAATTGAGGGGAAAATAAGGTGTTTTTTGTAACCAGACATAAGGGAAAGTAATGAGTAAAAAACTAAGAATGAATAAAATGTGACTATTTGAAAAGAAAGTGTAAGCCAATTTTCTATCTCCGTCAGTTGCTTGGGAGAATTGGGCGGGGGGGGGGGGGGGGG
>NW_016807417.1:980351-983831 GCF_001698545.2 Rhinopithecus bieti | reverse complement strand
GGGGGGGGGAGTGGAAAATAGGATTTAGTTTTAATATATTGAGAAGCAACAAAGAGCAATGGTTAAACACTTAGATTGTGGAGCCAGAATTTCCGGGCTTGAATCTTATCTTTGACACTTTTCGCTGTGTCAACAATAGCAAACTGCTTAATCTAAGCTAAGTCTCAGTTACTCAGATCTAAAATGGGGCTAATAATAGCATCTACCTCATAGACCCATTGGGAACATTGCATGAGATAAACCATGTCTTGATCCCAGTCCAGGGCATGACCCTCTGTAAATGTTAGCTGCTATTATTATTAAATCTCAAGAGTGTGTTGTGGTTATATATGGGAGAGCTCTAAGGAAAACTGTAAAGCCCGACTAAGAGAATATAAAATTAGTTTTGTAGATAAAAGGGATTTGATAAGACAAAAAATGCTGCAATGGCTACAGTGTAAACTTGCTGGAAATAGCTTTAAGAGTGTGGGATTGTAACAACCAATTTTAAGTTGGAAGAAAAGTAAGGTTATTATTTTTTAGGTCCAAGTAGAATTGCCTAATCGATTCCATACATGGTGTAAGACTATATGCCTGGCGTCCTTTCCCCAGCTCCATTTGTAGGGGGCGGGTGGGAGATCTAGTAGAAGGTGACTTGGCATATTAAGCAGCACAATCTGTCTATTCATTCTCTCAGGAGATCCTGGTGAGACAAGAAGCTGCAGACATTGCTGGAAAGGGGACGCGAGTTTCCATCCAGTCTTCGTAGGCCAGAAAATCTTGAGGCCAGAGCCATGATTCATCACTAGACGATGCTTGCCTGAAAGGGAAGCCTGTACTTTGGTAGTTAAACTGTTTGGTAGAGACTAAGTGGTAATATACAGGTGCACTTATAGTGGGGTCGAGGGGGCAGGTTCCCCTATGGGTTGCAGTTTCCATATCTTTAAAATTGTTATAATCAAAACTTTCTCACTGCTGAGTTATAAAATTAAAAGCTATCACTTGTTTAAAAAACTACCTAGTCCAAAGTTTGGTAGGTAGTAGTCATAACTACAATTGTTAATTCCTTTCCCTTCACTTATTTTTTCAGTATTTTTTCCCACTATTCTTTTAGATACATTCTTGCTTATAAATCCCACTGTGACATTTTGTTGAGAGAAGGATGACTTCTCAATCATTTTTCTTGCCTACGTAGTTCAGTTGATAACCTATTGCTTTTCCCTTGGCATTGTACATTTCTTTTGTCTACTTTCTTGGTCCTGTAATGAATTGTCCTTTTCAGCTCCCTTCTGTGCTCAATACCTTCTATTTGCTCCTTCAGGTCCATTTACTACCTTCTCTACTCTGCTCTGCTTTAAGGACTCAATCAGTGGCTCCATGCTTTTTGGCTTCTGGATGGGTTTGACCAATGCAGAAAGGGAAAACACTGAATATGAGGAATGTATTTCATCAGTTCCCCTCCTATGGGGTTACCCTGGACTGGCTGCATTGGCAAGGTGGTCTTCTCTGTCTCCTCATTAGGGTTAACAACCCGGCTCCACTTCCCATCAGACCTAGTGGTAGCTTCTCACTGTTACTAGCCCAAGACCTTATTAAGTAGCTGCCTTTTAAACTCTCCTCTAATTACCCAATTTAAACCATGCTATCTCTTTCCAGCTAAAATCCTGAGACAGCACACTGCCTTTACACTTGGATTCAACCATTCTTGAATGTCATGAGTTGAACAACTACCTATTGGGTACTCACTACCTGGGTGACAGACTCCATACTCCAAACCTCAGCATCACACAATATATCCATGTAACAAACCTACACATGTACCCCTATATCTAAAGTAAAAGTTGAAATTTAAAAAAAGAAATGAAATATCTTTTAGGCCAGGTGCGGTGGTTCATGCCTGTAATCCCAGCACTTTGGGAGGCCAAGGCAGGTGGATCATCTGAGGTCAGAAATTCAAGACCACCCTGGCCAACATGATGAAACTCCGTCTTTACTAAAAATACAAAAGTAGCCCGGCGTGGTGGTGCGTGTCTGTAATCCCTGCTACTAGGGAGTGCCGAGGCAGGAGAATTGCTTGAACCTGGGAGGTGGAGGTTGCAGTGAGCTGAGATCATGCCACTGCACTCTAGCCTGGGTGACAGAGCGAGACCCCGTCTCAAAACAAACAAAACAAAACAAAACAAAACAAAAAACAACAAAAAGGAAGACGTGAAATATCTTTTAAAGATTAAATCTGTTTTTCACATTTGAGAAAAATCAAATGGACTTTAGCAAATACTTTACAAGCATGGTATAAGAAAATGTAAGTGACATAATGGTCAATTATGAGACTGACATAATATTTTCTCTTATTTCTGGGTGCTCTGTTAAAATTCAGAGTTCTGTGTTTCACTAGAGCACATATTTTAGGAGTACTATTAGATGTGTGCTATAGTTGCTAATTAGTATTGGTAGTTCCTCAGTTGGTAGGATACTAGATATTGGATCAGAAAAATATCTGACATGCCTTGATATGTGCACTCAAAATCAAAACTAAATATTTTCTATGTTTCTAGAGAATTTTTAAAAAGATTACTTTGGTTTGTAAGTATTCTCTGGGTAACATAAATGTGAAAACCAAATTTAACTTTCTGGTGCACAAAGAACTGTCGATTTCTGCTTGTATGATGCCAAATAACATCAATATGAAAAACTTTCTGTGAAAATTCCCCAGTTTGTCCAAATGCTATTTTATTCCAAGTATAGTACTGTAAATGTAATGATAGTTGTGTTAATTATATGTTACAATTATGTAACATATATAATAAATGATGTATTACAAATATGTATGTATATGTGTGAATGTATATATATGTACACACATATATATTCTATTTACTGATTTATTCAGGAAATATTTGTTGAGAGACATGGTCTCTGTCCTCATGGACATTACATGTAATTAAGCATTTGTTATATATCTGAATAATTTTCTCCAGAAAGAACACTAGAATTTAGGACTATTTAGAAACATAAATAGGAAAATGAATGAAATATTGTTAATTGAGGCCTTTTGAAAACAGTAGATTTTCTCTTAGTTTAGAAATAAGTAATCTCACGTAAATCCAAATATTAGATCTCACGATACCTTTTTCTCATTCCTACTTTTAATGTTAATAAAAGTTAAACTGGGCCCGGCACAGTGGCTCATGCCTATAATCCCAGCACTTTGGGAGGCCGAGGCGGGTGGGTCACCTGAGGTCAGGAGTTCAAGACCAACATGGAGAAACCCTGTCTCTACTAAAAATACAAAATTAGCCAGGTGTGGTGGCACATGCTTGTAATCCCAGTTACTTGGAAGGCTGAGGCAGGAGAATCACTTGAATCCCGGAGGTGGAGGTTGCGGTGAGCCGAGATCACACCAGTGCACTCTAGCCTGGGTAACAAGAGAGAAACTCCATCTCCAAAAATAAATAAATAAATAAATAAATAAATAAATAAATAAATAAATTAAGTTAAAGT
>NW_016807417.1:973677-977902 GCF_001698545.2 Rhinopithecus bieti | reverse complement strand
AAATTAAGTTAAAGTTAAACTTTCTCTGATCCTCATTTTATAATTTTAGGGATATATTTTAAATATACTGTTAAGTTATTATAACCTACAAATTATAGCATTTGATCTTAATTTGGATATCATTCAATATCTTGGAGGCACTTAGTTTTCATACTTAGTTGCATTTTTGCTAGGAATTATAGTCTTTCTATGTAGCCAGAAAAATGGTTTCATTTTCTAAACACCATGATCTGATCTCTAGTTTTATATATTATGCACAATTTGCAAATTTTAAAAAAATGAATAAATAATACATTGTCTATGGTGTATATTTAGAAGTTGCTCATGTAGGGCCCAAGCAAGGGTATGCATAATGACAAGTTGGCAGAGGGCAATTCGGGGACCCTAATGACCTCCCAAGATAGCTTCAAAGATTTTATTATTTTTACAACCATTGTAAAAACAAATAAGAAAACAATAATGTAAATATAGCAATTAATATAATCTGATAATAAAGATAAAGATAAATTATTAATGGCACAATAAAATGAGAATATTGTAGAAAAATGTAATAGAACTAGATATGATATAGCCCATAACCATACATTTAAAAAGGCATTAAATTGCAAGTGTTCCCAGCATGGTCACCCAAGTTGAATATCATGAAATAGATAATGGTTCACTTGATACTTCCTAAAGTTTAGAGAGCAGCAGGGGTAGAAAAATTCATTTGTCATTTGAGCTCTTATGAATGACTAAGAGAAATATGTTCTCATCCACATTTACCAGGCAACTGCAGGAAGAGTGGGAGGCACGTGTTGGAGGCCTGTGACATCCAATGCAAGAACCAAAAGATGTACAGCTGTTGATGAAGGAAGGGAATGCTGTTTAGTGTGGGTGGAGAAACAGTATCTTCGGAAAGGAAAGCCGGATCCTGGCAGGAAGGAAATTCAGATCGTATGATTTTGAAATTACTGATCCTGAAAATAGTATAGAAGTAGGTTTGAGTCTTCATAGAGTTTGTGTTCTTCTATAATCAACCCAACAATTGTTCTTCCTATCCCTCACGGATATGTTTGCAAAACTACAGTGCCACAAGGAGACACCTTTGGTTATCAAACATGGCTCTGCATAACCATCCACAAGTAAGGGAGCACAGACCTGCCCTAAATAATTTTGCTTCATTCACCTGCAGGATTACTTTGAAGTGCTTTAAGTGGAAAAAAAAAGTTACAGAATATAATTGCTGAAAACTTTAACAGAATTTTCATAAAGCCTTTAAAAGATTAATACATAAAAGATCAGGGAGGACTACTGGGGATTAAAAACTGTTTATAGAAGAAAACACAAAGAATAAGCGTCTATGGGCCATTTTCTGTATGATGAAAGGTAAATGGATACCCAAAGGACTAAACTCTGAGTAGAGAGCTTTGGTATATTTATGACCTGTGATGGAAAGGATTGCAAACTCTGCTAGTGATACAAGGTTATTTAGAGTGAAGATGAATAAAAACTCAGAACCGAATTTCAGATTTAAAGAATATTTTTCAAATTCTTAACATACGTAAAGAGATTTAAAACCCTTGACATGAGAGTGCATATAAGTAAGAATAATTTCATTGCTTGCTCCATTCAGTAGTTATTATATTCGATCTCAAGTAGGCCAGCATTTTAGTCATCAGTCAAGAGATTTCTATAAAGTTTGCGAGGTGCAGAAATCCTTGGGATGTACTTTATTGGGTGCTTTAAGTGTACTATATAAAGCATTAGTGTGGAGCAATTATAAAAATTATAACACTCTAAACATTTCATTTTTAAAATGAGTTATCTGTATATTAAGTGCTGATGGTGTAAGTTAAAAGCACATAGGGAGAGCTTAAATACACGAGTGGGGCACAAAATGCATACTCATTTTCCATTTTCTCTGGCCACTTTCAGGTATAATACATATCAATTAACTTCCTAATCCATTAACAAGATGGTTTCTCACCTGCATGTGCTCAAATGGAAGTCTAGAAATATCCCAGTTCAAGACTGCAGTGGGTTGTTATCTTGCGTTTTTCCTTTACTTTACAATTTATTGCTGAAATGAAGCCATACTGTGTCTAGTGTAACTGTACACTTTATTTGAGGGTATAGAATTAGTATGTCTTGATAAAAAAAGGTTTTTCTGATTAAGTACTTTGTGACATAGGTGAATATATCCAGAAAACTTATAAGATGAAAACTGCACAAGTTACTGGGTGTCTGAAGATGTCAGGAGGCAACATGGAATTTTTAATGTGCTGGAATGTAAAAGAAACACTTGCTGAGTGTAAGTAAGCCCTGTAATATCCACCCCATGCCAGAGCTAACTTCTGAGAGTAAAGTACTTGTGTTAATCAGAAACATAAAATGGATGAAAATGAACTAAAACCATGGAATCTTCACAGGAAATAGTGTTACCATGAGCAAATGATGAAAGAATTCTTTAATGTGCAACCACTAGGACAGTTCTGCCAGCAGTTATGGAAAAGAAACTGAAGAAATCATGTGACACTCTTTGAAAATATAAATAAACTATAAAAAAGAAAAAAGAAAGAAGTAAGCTAGGAGAACAAAGAGCTGGGGACCAGTACTTTTTAAGATTTAAGTTTAGGAGCTAAGCCTTGTCAGTTTTTATTGGTTAATAAGATTGAGGAAATAGGTGGCAAGTACAGATGGTAAAGAGACTATATTCTAGGTACAACCCTAACAGCCTTCAAAGTGTATATCTTTTTTATGATTCTTTCCTAGAATGTTCTTTTTTCTTACTTGACAGTCTCTCAGAGGATTTAGTCCCCTCTTCCAACTTTAATTTCCACCTACATCCTGATGACATCTAAATAAATATTTCCAGTCCCAATATCTCCCAGAAGTTCTAGATGTGAATTTCCAAATGTCTACTGGACATGTGCCTCCAGATGCTTTACAGGCATCTCAAACTCAACTTCTTTGTTGCTTCCTGGTCCTTCTATTTTGGAGCTCCCTGTGTTCATTATCTTCCATCAGAAAAACTTTCCAATTATATTTCCCAAATATTTTACTAAGCCCACTTTCTTTCTTTTTCTGACAATATTGCTCTAGTTGGGATCTTTATCATTTATTTTCCAGATAATGCCATAGTTTCCACTTAACTGCATTGAGGCTGTCCTCTTCTCTGATCTGTATTCCACATAACTCTCAGTAATAGTTCTTAAATTGATACATACATGTACCCACCTATTCACCTCAAAATCTTTACATTGTTCCCAAGTTTCTAAACAAGTGGTCCAAACTCCTTATCTTGTACCGTATCCACCAAAAACACTGGATTCAGTGGTTATTCCATGAGGAAGACATGACTTTACGCCTCCTTTTCTTACTCAAGAAATTCCCTGTTTACGATTATCTTCTGTCTAATTTCTTCTCATGGAACTTATAAAACTTCTGGTTATGCTTTAATTCCCCAATCAAATACCACATCTTCTGTCAGACTTTTCTGACTCTTTTGTGCAATTATTATTATTATTTGAGATGGAGTCTCGCTCTGTCACCCAGGCTGGAGTGCAATGGCGCAATCTTGGTTCACTGCAACCTCCACCTCCCTGGTGCAAGCTATTCTCCTGCCTCAGCCTCCCAAGTAGCTGGGAATCCAGGTGCCCACCATGCCCGACTAATTTTTGCATTTTTAGTAGAGAGAGGGTTTCAACATGTTGGCCAGGCTGGTCTCGAACTCCTGACCTCAGGTGATCTGCTCACCTCGGCCTCCCAAAGTGCTGGGATTACAGGTGTAAGCCACCGTACCTGGCCTCTTTTGGTGCAATTATTTATTATTCTGGGCTTACTTAATTTACTACTACCTATATTAAAACGTGAACCAAATTGTATTAAAAGGCTTTTTAAATGGTTTGATTCTATGTATGTTTTTATCTGTTTCATTATTTTTTTTAACTTATTCTTTAATTCCACTCTTTTCCTTTTGTGAGACTACAAGATACTTGTACATGAGACCTTAGTATAACTAGTGCCATGTATAGGACTCAACACATAGTAGGGTCTCAGTAAGTGTTTAATGAGTGAACTAGATAATCTTATAATGAGAGAAAGATGTGAAAATAAGCGCCTGAGAGATTTAAGTAGCTTCTGTGGACTATGGGAAAAGTTGTTGAATAAGAAGTAAAATGATTTTTTTAAATCTTTTTTATTTTTATTTTTTTATTTTTATTTTTATTATACTTTAAGTTCT
>NW_016807417.1:929780-971492 GCF_001698545.2 Rhinopithecus bieti | reverse complement strand
GTATTGGTCTATTCAGGGATTCAACTTCTTCCTGGTTTAGTCTTGGGAGAGTGTAAGTGTCCAGGAAATTATCCATTTCTTCTAGATTTTCTAGTTGATTTGCGTAGAGGTGTTTATAGTATTCTCTGATGGTAGTTTGTATTTCTGTGGGGTCGGTGGTGATATCCCCTTTATCATTTTTTATTGCATCTATTTGATTCCTCTCTCTTTTCTTCTTTGTAAAATGATTTTTGAGTAATATTGAAAGTTTAGCTGAGAGAAGCCATATATTTATTAAGGGTCTGGTCAGTAGGTGCATTGCTGTAGGCAAGGCAGTGCAACAGAGAAGAGAAGAGAATTTAAGCTCCTCATGACAACAATATGGATCAAATAATTGTTCCAGAGGTCTCAGACAGTAGTTGATAAATGAAGCAACATTGAACCATGATCAAGGTGAGCCTGAGACCATGAGTGTTGGTCCTGAGACCAGGAACCTCAGGACCAGAACATGATCCTGAGACCAGGAACACAGGTAATGTTCTAGGATAATAATCACATAATTTCCAAGTTTCTCATAAAACAAATGGGGATATTAGTATTACAAAACTGGTGGCAGAAATACCAGAGAAAAACCCACTTTGGGTTTGGATTTCTGACTATTGAACTGAGCAAATTCATAGGTGGTCAGGAGCAGCATGGAAATTATAATTCAAAGGGAAAGAATGAGCTACAGGATCCAACTGGAAGTAAATGTTACTACTTTCTGGCCTTATTATTTTTCCTTTGCTGGATCTTTGTAATTGGCATGAAATTTTTTTCACAAAAATACCTAACTTTTCTTTACCTACTTAACTGTCCATCTACTATTGCATTTCTTTCTTTATCTTTATAGCAAAACTCCTTGAAAAAATTTTACTCATTTTCTCTACTTCCTCTTTTCCATTGTCCCTTGATCCCAAGATTTTGCTCCTATGACTCCACTGAAACTCATCTTTCAACTTCGCCAAAGATCTCTAAGTTACTACATTTAACTCATAATTCTTGGTCCTCCTCTTAACTAGCTTATTGGCATCATGATGAAATTGATCACTCCCTCTTCCTTAAAATGATTATTTTTCACTTGACTTCCAGGACTCCACATTCCTTTGTTTTCCTTCAATTTAATTGGCTGCTTCTTCCCAGTTTTCTATGTTGGTTATGGAAGAGCCCTTAGATATGTTCTTTCTTTCTCTTTCTCTCTCTCTCATTACACTATGCTCACTTCCTAGTTTACTTTATCTACTCTTGTGGCTGTAATTAGTATTTATCATGGATAATTCCCAAGTGTATGTTTTCAGATTGAGTATCTCTTTTGACTCCAGACTCCACTGTGCACTTTACATTTTAACTCGAATGAGCAATTGACATCTCACACCTAATATATCCAAAACCACATGTCTAATGTATCTTTTCAACCTGCTCCTCCTGCAATAGTTTTCATCTCAGTTAATGGTAATTCTGTTCTTCTAGTTGCTTAGGTTAAAGTTGTTGAATAATCTTTGACCTACCTCTTCTTCTCACAACCCACATTTAATCTTACCGCAAAACCTATTAGCTGTACTTACCAAATACATCCAAGCATGACGACTTTTACCATCCTTCCACTCTCTTTTCTGGCCAAAGCTCCCAATGTCTTCCATCTAATACATTGCAATGGCCTTATAAATGGTTTCTTGGCTTATTTTGAACTATATTCAGTATAGCAGCTGAGTGAGCCTGTATAAATGACAATCAAAAGGCCTAATAGTCCTGTGCCCCAAACCGCCCAATAGCACTTTTTCTATCCCTCCAATTCCCCTTCTGGTTTTGTCTAACATGACTCTTGCCCTCACTGTGCCTCTTGGCCTCAGTCTGGCCTCATTAGGGTTCTTCAAACATACCAGGCAAACTCTTGCCTCAGTGCTTTGGTACTTACAGTTTCCTTTGCCTAGAATGTTCTTCTTTAAGAAACCCAAATAATTCACTGTCTGACTTCTTCAACTTCACCTTCCCAGTGAGGCATCCCCTGGCTACCTGTATTAGTCAGTTCTCACACCACTAATGAAGACATACCCAAGACTGGGTAATTTATAAAGGAAAGGTTTAATAGATTTACAGTTTCACATTGCTGGAGAGCTTCACAATCATGGCTGAGGCAAAAAAAAAAGTCATGTCTTACATGGTGGCAGGCAAGGTAGTGTGTGCAGGGGAACTCCCCTTTATAAAACCCTCAGATCTCATGAAACTTATTTGCTATCACAAGAACAACATAGGAAATACTCACCTCCATGATTCAATTACCTCCCACCGGGTACTTCCCATGACACCTGAGGATTATGGGAGCTACAATTCAAGA
The DNA here is from genome assembly GCF_001698545.2 of Rhinopithecus bieti. NCBI lineage: Eukaryota > Metazoa > Chordata > Mammalia > Primates > Cercopithecidae > Rhinopithecus > Rhinopithecus bieti. The sequence goes on along the minus strand of NW_016807417.1, from coordinate 969,139 downwards.
TGAGATTTGGGTGGGGACACAGCCAAACCATGTCACTACTTGATCTAAAATTCTAAAACTTCCCATATCTCCTTCTCCCTCTTCCATTTTTTTCTTAGCTCATTTCTATTTAATGAGACTTAGCATTTTCTAAGAGCAAATCACTGTCCTAAATGCTGATGAAATATTAACTTTTTAAATAACAATAACAATGCTTTGAACTCAGCATCATTAGTCCCATTTTACAGATGAGAAAAATGAAACCCAGAGAGGTTAAGTGACTTGCCCAATGTCAAGATGGATTCAGGCTCTGTAGGTTGTGCTTTTAACTAAAACGTTAGGCAGCCTCTCACCATACAAACATTTCATTCATGTTACATTTTAAATTTTTGGATTTTCTGCTCTTTGAAGGCAGGATTTGTGCCAGTTTTGTTCAGTTCCATTGCACCAGCACCTAGAATAATATCTGACACACATTAAATATTCAATAAATATCAGTTGACTGACTGAATGAATGAGTGACTGGATATACAGTTTCTATCTTTATGAGACTAATCATATTTAATTAAGGAGACATAAAGTCCATGAAGTATTTAGCTCAAAGTGAAGTGCTAAATTGCAGGTTACTGTGTGCACAGGGACTGACCACTATATGGGCAGTTTGTTGTTGCTGCATATGATAAATTGGTTTAGGAAAGAATTGGTTGGATTCTGACTATAATGTGAATTTCAAGAAGGAAGAGGAAGCTTCCTGTGGGCAGGAGACGCTTCATTCATCTCTTGATATTTGGTACTGAATCTCTCCTTTCTCTTTACAGCAAGCTCCTTGAAAGAATAATCCATGCTGCCCCCATGTTCTTGCCTCTCACTGTTTCTTCAGTGCTTTGCAATAGGGCTTCCATATGCATAATTCAAAGGAAATTGCAACAACAAAGGCCAGTGGTATTTTTAACCATCAATTGCAGTGGCACTCTGAATTTCTCATTGTAATTAACTTGCCTGTGGTATTTGAGCAGATCATTGTTTCTTTAGTTGTGAAACTCATCTGATTTTCGTCTAACTCACTGACAATTTATTTGAGTCTTTTGTGAGTTCTTTCTACACGTAGCTATTCTTCTCCATTTACTAGTTCACTGTAGTTAATTTCTTCTCCAAATATTTCAATTAAAATTTATATGATTTTGACATTTATACTCAAAGTGTTCAAAATTTGCTTTATTTATCTTTGCTTCAAAAAAATCTCTCCTCATGTACTCTAAGTTTTGGGCACTGGACCATCCTCCAAGCTAGATATATATATAGTAGTTACTTTAGAGTCTTCTCTCTCCTCCCTCATATATCTATATATGGTCAGTAATTAGGCCCTGTTGATTTATTGTCTCAACTGTATCTTGTTTTGGTACATACCTCTTTGTTCTTTAGTATAGGCTTTTAGAATCTTTTCTCTGTACTCTTACTGCAGTTTCCTACTTTGCTTCTCTTCTACCACTACAACCTATCCAGTTCAACTTTCTTGTCACTACCAGCTTTATTTTTCTAACCTCAAGTTAGAGCATATTATTCCATTAGTTAAAGAAATTATTGATTCCTCATGTACTTTAGGTTAAAGAATTTTTGATAAATGGTTTGTTCATGATCTGGCCCCCACATATCTCCACAGGCTTATTTAACATTGAATCTGATATTTAATTGTACAGAACCACTAACAATTCCTTAAATAGAGTATATGTTTTTCATACCTCTGCATCTTTAATCTATGCTTATAAAGCTCTTCACACTTTTGGTCTCAAATGAATTCAATCAAGCACAGGGTTCTAATTTCCCCAGACAATTGTTTTGAGTCTTTCCTTTCTGCCTTTTGTATCTTGTACCTACCATTTCTACAAGAGAGGTCATTTTCATGAATGTTTGTCAGTTTTATTATAGGTATACAGACAATAAAGACCATGTACCCTCACAGTGTATGGGGTACTACATTAAATGAATAAATGCCAAAGACTATGTATCTATTTTACTGGTAAAATTGTGGAGGGTATCTGTATTGGAAAGTATGAGGAAGTAGTCTTAGAGACACAGTGTAAGGGCTGCTTTCAGAAGTCCTTGAAATCACATAATTTTTTAAAACAATAAGTATTCATGTTAGGTATACATGATATTTTGAAGATGATATGGCAGTGGAGTGTATAATGAAATTGACAGAATATAAAGTTTGATGTCCCAGTAGAAAAATATTAAAATAATAAAACTGCAGATTGATGAAAATAAAAAAAATTAAAATGCTATAAAATTGAAGAATGAAAGGATGGGAATTGTCATCAGGATGAAAAGAAGAAGCAAGTAAACATTACTGTGAGTTTTTAGCTTGAGATATTAGAGAATTAGTGTAATTAGTAAGATGCCAAAGATTTTTAGATATGGAAAGTCATTCTGGAAAAGAGAGAGAAAATATGGACAATGACAGGAAGAGGCTAAGAAAACTGGAAAAAAAGAGTGAGGAGGAGGGAGTGTGAGAAAAGAGTTTGACAGGAAGGGTGAGAAAGGGGATGGACAAATGCAGTGCTGTGAGCTCACGTGTTGTATAGGACATAGGGCGGAAATTACAAGTCTAGATTTCTGGCTTACTACTTTACTGTAACTATCCGGATGGCCTTTAGCACTCATTTAATCACTCTGATGCTGAATCTGATGCTAATTATGAGGCTTGAATTTTATGAAGCTTACACATGTGTTATTAAGTCAGTTTTGAACTTGTTGGGTTGGAGGAAAACATGGGAAAGTCATGCATGGATATTCTGTAGCATTAGTAAATGCAAGGTTTGCTCAAGTATAAGTCAGAGCTGGAGATGGAGAGTTGAGAGCCATGGTGGAGACTGTGATGTATTCTCTGAAATCCATTTCCATTTCCTCCGTGGTATCTCTTGACCTTATACTTCAGTCTCCCTTCCAGTTAAGTGCAATCGTATCACTGAGTTATGGCCAATGTAATGTAGGATCAAAGCGATGGCTGCAACTTTCAGACTGGGTCCTAGAAACAAAAATAAAAACCAAAAGAGACACAAAACTCCTGCATAAGTTTTATGCTCACTCTCTCTTTCTCTTTATCATCTATTAACCAGAACACAGAAGATCTAGTGAAGGATCCTGAGGTTCTCATGCTTCGAATGGGGCAATTGCAGGAGAGCTGCCCCAGGAGGCAACTGATAAGGAACACATGGGTGGGATCACCACATGAGCAATCCAAAAACTTAGCAATTTGCCTTTCATGAATAACACAGACATCATACATAGAGAAGGTATAGTTGAAGATGGTGATTTAAATCGCTGAAAAACTCAAAAGATTGAAGAATAGAGAACTAAGGGCAGAGTCCTGAGACACACAATTGGAGAATGCAAAAGATAGAATGTAAATCAATGAGAGAAAAGTAGTAAAACAATCTAAGATGGTTCGTTATCACTGAAATCAAGGCAGAAAAGAATCTCAAGAAAGAAATAGGTCAAGATCAGTCAGAAAGTGCCATTTAGAATGACCAGAAAGAGGTTATTGCTAAATTAACTGAACATAATTGGTAGAAGTTTATTTAAAACAGGAGTAACCTGAGACTTTTTGAAGATGGAAACATAAGAGCCAGTAAGAACAGGGGAATTGAAGAAGCTAGGGAGAGGCCCATGGGGTTAAATTATCATGGAAAGTGGGAATGAGTAAGTTTTATAGTACAGGTAAATGGAGTAACTTAGGAAAGTAAGAGATAAACTGTCTTTGAAGGGAAAGATGAGAGAACAGAGAACCATCCTGACACAAAAACATGTTTTATTTCCTCAAGATAATAAAGAAGCAATGTTCTGGTTGAATCTGGGAATGCAAAAAATATTCACAGAGGTTATTATGCGTTGGAGCCATGCTGTGGAAAGATGATGAAATAATTCTAAAATCTTGGTGTGACTTCTGGTAATTTCTAATACAAATAGAAGTGTGGAATCAAGGAAGAAGAAAAATCTACATGTGCCATAATATATTTTGGGACCATTTAAAATATATCCATCTCTTCTAATTCTAATTATACAACTGATTCAAGTTGGGCAGCTATACCGGTATGGAGAACTGTGGACAAATAACACAAAAGACATTCTTCTCTTTTATGAAATGAGAAGTCTAACCAATGACAGTAACAAGAAGAGCAATTCTTAAGTCCTCTTATTCAAGTACAATAAATTAGTAAAATATTATTGACCATGTTCATGATTTATTGTTCTATTTTTGTTTTGGGAAGACATCTTGAATACGCTGCTAGTAAGATTAGGAAAATAAAGTACATGGTAAAGAAATGGTAGAATCAGTCACATCTGGCCTCTCTGATACTTAGTTCATCACATGTCAATTCACTAATCATCAAGGTCCACTCAAGTCATAAAAAATTCTGTAATTCTACAAATATAGTACTTCTCATTGATTCAAATCTGTTGAAAAGATTACTACAAGAGAAAAATAGGTAAGCAAGTGACCATTCTCTGATGTTAGAGGAGAGAAGTCAAATAAAGCATTTTTTTTTAGACTAAGATTAGTATGAGCATTGGTAAAGTCTCCTCTTCTTCCATTTCCCAAGACAAAGACTAAAGAATACTTCATTCAAATCTTTTTTTAATGAATTAAAAACATTAAAAAATTTTGTGGAGATAGGGTCTCACTATGTCACCCAGGCTGATCTTAAACTCTGGCCTCCATCAGTCCTCCCGCTTAGCCCTCCCCAAATGCTGGAGTTATGGAGTGAGTCACCATGGCTGGCCTCCTTTACATCTTAAAATACCTAGCAACAACCTAAATACTAATCTTGATTCTGCAACTGTTATATTTCAGTTTCTCTTGTTTGTACTGAATGACGTTTACAAAATGCTGCACAAAGGAACAACATAAGTTCTCTGTTTATAGACAAGGAGCAATGTGACAAATGCTGTCACATTTGTTTTCTAAGTAACTCCTGCAGTGGTTTGAGTGATTATATAGTTTGTGCACAAGCTTTAGAACTAATAGTATTGGTATTCATAATACAGCAGAATGTCTACTTCAAGCCTAATAGGATTTCCAGTAAAATTTTCATGGCATAAGGACTGTCTCAGAAATAGACTCTTCTTTTCCTATACACTAGCTATGTCAATTCCAAGACTCCTTCTGTCTCTACATAGAGGTCATAATGCCTTGGTGCAAATTGGAATTCTAGTTGTAATCAGTTAACATAACCATTGCAATTCATTTAAGAAAAATATTGCTTAACCTAAGAAAAGGAGCATGTTGCTAAGAAATTCTGTAACAATTCGCAGTTGTAATCTTTTGATTTATTAAATAAATATCTTACATGATTTGTCTCAGCAATAAAAAAAGGTGTCAAGTCCGGGAAGACTATGAAGAGGATGACTTTAGCCTTGATCACCTTGTTTTATTCTTTCTGTGATTTTGAGAAAATGAAATAAATCCTGGTAGGAGTAGATCAAAAGGTTGTAGACAGGAGGTAGCATTGTTCTCTCTCCTGATTAGCCTATGAGGGCAATTAGGCAAGAACTACAAGTCATAATTTTTCTTTCTGTCTATTTTTTGGGGAAAGATATGGCATCCTCTATAGTCACAATCCTTTTGAATGCTATTTTGCATGTCGAGATGCCTAAGGTCTCTTACTAATTGGAATACCTTTGCAAGGGACTCAAGTTGGGATGACACCTCTCACTGAGGGAGACCATGTGGAGTGTAAGACAAGCAGTGAAATACTTTTTACACTTCTATGATTTCTATGTGCATTTTAAGTTTTGCATAAGTCAATTAAGTCTCTCACCCATAACTAAGCTTGTCCAGATCTTCCCCTATTTTTAGATTGTGCTTCATATCTGAAATTGTAGATAATGCACAAAGTAGTGGCTACCTACCATGGGTCTGTCTTTTGGCCTAGTGATCAGAGACCCATATGGGCAAAATATAGGATTATTTTATTCTACTGTAATTTACTAAATCTAATCATAGAAAGGGAACACCTCTGTTTTCAAAAGATGTTTAGACCTGGTCTGAGTAGTTTCTTTTCAATATTTTAAAGTAGAAAAACATTGGTTTGGATTTAGGAGACCTGGATTCAAATCTCGGCTCCATTATGTAAGAACTAGGCAAGTTACTATCTTAGTCTATTTCTGTTGCTATAAAAAAAAAACCTTAGGCATTTATAAAAACAGAAATTTATTGCTCACAATTCTGAAAGCCAGGAAGTTCAAGATCGGGGCACTGGAAGATTTGGTATCTGGTGAGAGATCTTTGTTTCCAATATGGCACCCTGTTGGTATGTCCTCATGTAGTGGAAGGGCAAAAGGAAAGAACTCACTTCCTAACGTCCTTTTGTAAAGGCACTAATCCCTTCCATAAGCATGGAGTCCCCAAGGCTTAATCACCTTTTAACAACCTCACCTGTTTATATGGTTGCCTTGGGAATTCTGTTTCAACATGAATTTTGGAGGAACACAAACATTCAAACAATACCAGTCACTTAATCTGCCCATCTCAGTTTTCTCACCTGTAATGTAAAGAATTAATAGTAGTTATCTCTTATAATTGTTAAGAAGATTCAAGAAGGCAATTTATAGAAGTTAATTTAGCGCCATCCACTCATCTGGAAGATGTTCTATCTGAATCCTGAGGAAGAGTAAAGAAGGCACTCTCTAAAGAATATATAAAGATCTGGCTTTGCTGAGACTAAGGCAGAGTTGGTATGACAGTGGGGGACGAGCTGAGACATCTAAAGGAAGGGTAGTCTCTGGGAAACGGATGGGAAATGCTGCGGCCAAAGTGGAAGCCACAGGCAGATTCCAGGCAGGGCTGATTCAATGGGAAAAACCTCAAGTCAGGCAGTGAGGCATAGTTGGAAGAAAACAACAGGATTTGGACTAAGAGCTTGAATGCAACTCATAATTGCATCTGTTGGGTAGATCTCTAAAGATGCAGAGTTGTCACTTATGATTGAGGATGGGACTTTCTAACCTTTGTTTTAGTTATGAACACCTCTCCTGGTGTGAGGAGGTTTGAGGCTAGTGGATTTAGGCTGTGCAGAAAGAGAGAAACAGGGTCCTGCCAGCACTAATAATAGTAAAGGCATAAACGCTGAGTGGTTTTCCCAGTTCATGCAGGCTGTCTGGCTCTCCTCGTTTCTTATTCAGGGTCTTATGTAACAGAGATTTTTGAATTAGAGGAGACTAATTCCAAATTATAAGTAAATGACCCATAGGTCCTCACTGGAACTTGCTTTTATCCCTAGTATTAAGTGGTGATTGGCTACATCCCAAGAAACAGTTTCCCAAAAAGGGCAAACTTATATATTGGCTTTGGTGTCAGATAAAACTTATTTCAAGTCCAGAATCTACCATGTATTAGCTGCAACCTTAGTAAATTTATTTGGATTTTAACAGTAAAATAGGGAGATTGATCCTAACCTTATTATTAGGATTGAGTAAAACTTATTATTAGGATTCTGACGTTTCTGACACTTGGTGCACATCAGTAAGTATTAAGGATTACAATTTTGAAAGTGGAATAAACGTATGAAAACAATGACTACTAGTTTAAGTATTTTCTTGCTTTTTAAAAATTCTACAGATTAGGCCTGGGTAGGATGTGGACATTTACAAAGAAGGGCCATACTTTCCCCATTGCTCAGTGTTTATTACTTCATGACACTTCATACGTTATCTCAATTACATTTCCATTTGCCTTTGATCACTTTGTGTACCAGGTACAAATGTATTTATAGAGCTAAATTTTATTTGTCAGTACCAACATTGTCCCAATATATTTTTCAATGGTATTAACATTGCTTATTAATGAAAGATGGATGGGTAATAATGATAAGAGGAAGTTCTACTGATGCATTTGCTTTCCTCTTTTCCTTTCTTTCTTCAGAAGTTTCTCAAGCATTCCTATCAGCGTGAAATAGGTAAGGATCCTACCGGGCACAGTGTAACTCTTGTGGGTAAATGGTACATATCAAGAAATCTCTTGACTTATCATCTAGTGACAGCCATTCAACTACCTTTCTCCCTACTGTGGAGAGTTGCTGGCTGAATCATCAGAAGTTGATTAATAGTCAAAGAAGAAGAATCTGCTAGGATGTAGGAAATAGGCACTCTCATACACACTGTAGCAGAGAATGAAATTGGTTCAACTTTTTATGAAGGGGCATTTAGCATGAATACATACAGTCTTAAGTTCAGGTTGCTCTTTGACTTAACAATTGCACAGCTACAAAATAATTCTAGAGACATAATCAGATAAATGTGCAAAGATGTATGTACAAGGATGTCCACTGCAGCATTGTTTATAATAATGAAAAATTAGAAACTGCCTAAATGGTCAATAAAGCAGGCTTGGTAATGATACTGTTATAAGACAGAATAATATGGGCATGTTTTCAAATGCTATAAAAACTCCATAAGGATATGAAAATTTTTCATGAATATCCATGTCAAGTGAATAAAAGTAAAACAAAAGCTGTATGTTTAGGTAACATTCTGCATTTGTAATAAAATATTTGTTTATATACTTCAAAAAACTATAGGAATACGTATCAAAAGGTACAAGAATTGTGCTAGTGTGTTGGTGCTATCATAGGTGATCTTATTTTCTTCTTAAACTTATCTGCCATAAACATAATTTAGCTTTATAATCATTCAAACATAATTGTAAATTAGAAAGCCTGCCTTTGTGCTGCCAAAGCAGAGGTTTTTATCTCTTTTCTTCACTGCTGTGTGCCCAACAGCTAGAAGAATGTCTGGCTATATTAGAGGCTCAATAAATCTCTGTTTAATGAATAAATATTCACTGTGTTCTATATTCTCAAGCATTAATGGAGATTGAGCACCTTCTCAGGACAGTTGTGCTGAAATAAATGGGAGCCTAAATGACTCAACTTCCCAAAGGAACCTTCATGTACAGAACAATACCAGAGGTTTAAGGCAGTAAATTAATGCTTTAAGATACCCCCAGTTTAATTTACATTATTTGTAGAGTTTAAGGTGTGAGCCAGGTGTCAAAATAGATAACAAATGGCTGTGCCTAAAAAATTACTCATCCATTTGTTTATCCATTTATTCAACAGACATTTGTTGCATGCTAATTTCTTATGTGTGTTGTGAAAAGTGCTGGGAGTATAACATCAAACAGGTAAAGATCTGCAGTTTAATATTTCATAGTGTTGGCTGCTCAACATCTCCCTCTTTGTGTTTGGAGAACTTCTCCTCTTATGAGACCTGTATCTTCAAGGTAGATGTCAGAAACTTAATTTTCAAACCTTTTTTAACAACCAGGGCCCAAGAATTTGATTTATGTTTCTCCCATCAGACATTTCCAAGCAAGATTTTGATTAGGAAACATGGTAGGAAGAAGGAGGCACATTTCAGAATCATTTCCTGGTGAGAATGACAGGGAGAGAGGCAGTATTACATGGGTTCCAACAGTGGCACCATGGGGTCCACACAGGCAGGAAACACTAAGGTGCCTGTTCCCAGCAGCAGTGGAAAACTGTGTCTTGTTAGCAATCTTCCAATGTAATTTGGGTATTGTCCTGAATGGACAGCCTGCAATAATTCTTTGAGCTTCCTAAAGATCCTGTGAAATGCCTAATTATATCTCACAGTGTGTTTCCCCTTTTACCAGTGATAGAACACCCAATAGAACACTTGCAATGATCTTGTTTTCCACCTCACCGCAGCTGCTTACACCCATGGTCACACATACAATGTGCCATTATCAAAACCCCGTTTCAAGTGTCCCATTCTTTGATTGCCACTTTTCCCTCCAGGTCACTGCTTCAATTTCTCCCACTCCAGTAACCCTTAGAATGGCTGATCCTGCTCATTTCACTGTCTGTGGCTCCCACTCATGCCCTCACTTTCTTCCTTTGTTGGTTCACTTTGTGGTCCATCACTGTAAGTCATCATTTGCTTTCACTCTCAGCTCCCCTGCCATTCTTTTCCACTATCAAACTCACCTGAGAAGACCCCATTGTGGTTAAATCCAACCTTCTTTCTCCTTCATCCTGGCATCCTAGCAGTTGAATGAGACTTATATAAAATACACTAACATGCTGACTATCTCATATTACATCTCACTATATATATTGCACCTTAGTCCTGTCCTGCCAGCCAAATATGGCCCTGCTCCATCAGCTGTCTCTTGCACACTGAGATGATTTCTTACCACATCCCTCCCCTTTCCTCTCCCCATCTATAAGATGTTGAGCCACCACAGATACTGCCTCACTTGCATCTACTCCCAAGTACTCTGTATCTCTGTCTTGTACAGTTGAACTGTCCCTGACCCATAATGTCATCCCATCATTTTACAACCTGTATCCCACCTTCAATCACCTATTAAAGGACATGATATTGGGTTCCCTCAATCCTGTATCATTACCATTTCCCTCTTAACTGGATCATTCCCACTAGGGTAAAATATGCTGTGATGTATCCTAGTAATACTCTCCTACTACACTGCCCTTCTCAGTAAATTAACCACTTCGCCGTGCTCTTCTATAGCACACACCCTTAAACACGTTGTCAGTGTTCATCATTTTCACTTTCCTGCATCTGCAGTCACCTTAGGACAAGCTGCCATCACCAGTTTTCACCTGGATGACTTCTCTGTGGTCTCCCTGCCTCTTCACTGACACACCTATAGGCTCCTAAAAGCAGCTAGAGTGAGTTTTTAAAAGTAGAAATAAGGTCAAGTCACTCTTTGCTTAAAATTTCCCAGGCTTTCATTATATTCATGTAAAAGTCAAAAGCCCTTGCCAGAGCTTACAAGAGCTTAGGTTGGCACCAGGCTACTTTTCTGACCTCATCTCCTACTCTTCTCACCCTCCTCCAACTCCTGCTGTTCTTCTTTTTCTTTTCTTCAAACATTACAATATGCTTCCACCTTGAAGCTTGTGATTTGCTGTTCCTTCTTCCTTGAATATGCTTGCCTGGAGCAGTCACATGTCTTCCTCACTCAATGAAGGATTTTGCTCAAATGGTACACTGTCATGGAGGATTTTCCTCCTCATCTGCAATAGCTTCTCACCGCCCCCATCACTCTTTGCTTACCCCAATTTCTTCTTCTTTGGAAAACTTATTACCTCTGCCATATATTAAGTGCTTTTTAAAACTATTTCCCTATTCCCATTAGAATATTATCTCCATGAGAGTGAGGATGTCGTTTTGATCACTGATATGTTCCCAGTGATTAGGGATATTGAATAAATATTTGTTGAAAGAGTGCCTGGGGTTGTATGAGAGCAGAGGAGGAACATCACACTCTTCTTAGGAGGTTTTTCTCAGAGGAGGTGACTCTGGAACTAGTATTGAAAGAGGGGAAATATGCCAGGCAACAAGTGAAGGCAAGAGGAGAGAACATTGTGGGAGGGGAAATGATATATTCAGAGGCAGAGAGAAATGGAAATATTAATCTTAGAGCGAAAAGTATTTCCATTATAACTACAGCTTAGGAGTAGATGGAGTAGAGGCGGAGATAGGGTTTTCAGAGATAAACCTGGAATGGTAGACACTGTAAGTGTGTTAGGCTCTGTCTTCCAGACAGAGTCACTTTAGCAGTGTCACTTTGTGAATACTGAACCATTCCACAGACTTTTTTCCTATATTTTTCATCTACTTATTTTTTTTAGTATTGGAAAGAAAATTAAGCCACTCTATATTGCTGTGGATGAAATGATGCAGAACTAAAAATCCAATTGCCTAATTTATGTCATCCTCTCTGAAAATGCATCTAATGCTTCTAGTATTTTCCAGCCTTCACCAAGTAGTGTAGCTTTATATATAAACTATGTACATGAGCTGGGTTTATATGAAGTGACAAATCCGAGATCAAGTCATTCTTTAACAATGTTGACTGTGTCAATCTCATTCAAGAACATAAATAGAGAGGATTATTTTAAACCTTTAAGGTTCTGATCAAAGCTATGGATGGTCTATCCAGAAAAATATGCATAAACACACATAAGCAACTTTGAATAAAATTTCAGAAGGTATCAGATGCCAACTCAAGATTGTTCATACTTTCCTTATGTCCGTTGGCCAGGCTAGTATCCCCTTTTCTGACATTTTTTTTTTTGTTTGTTTGTGTGTTACACATATGGTGCCTACCAAGTTAGAAGAGTGTGAAATGGTTTAACTAAACTTGACCTGCCCACCTCAGAGACTTTTCTTGGGAGCCGAAATTATTATATATGTGAATGTTCATTTTAAAGCATCGAATACACTCCAAGAGTTGTTACTTTTCAAAGTTAAACACTTGTGAAAGATTGTTAGCATGTGATTTTAAAAAATATATGTGATGTCATTATTTATCCAGTGTGTTTCTGAATGATTTATAAAAGCACTGGATTCTCTAAAGATCTAGAAAATTTTGGAAAAATAGTCTCTCAATGAAAAAACAAGATAAGCATATAAACAGTATTTTAGATTAACTGAATGTAAAACGTAGGCCAAATTAGAATACAAGCATGCATCACTTAATGATGGGGATACATGCTGAGAATTTGTTGTTGGACAATTTTGTTGTGTGGACATAATAGAATGTATTTACATAAATCTAAATGGTATAACCTAGTATATGCCTAGGCTGTACAGTATAGTCCATTGCTCTTAAGCTACAACTTGTACAGCATGTTACTGTACTGAATGCCATAGGGAATTGTAACAAAATGGTAAGTATTTGTGTATCTAAACATATCTAATAGAAAATATACAGTAAAAATACAGTATTCTAATCTCATGGGACCACAGTCATATACATGGTCTGTCATTGATGAAAATGTTGTGTGATGCATGACTGTATTTCCCAAATTATTGACCAAGCAGTTAAATGGTGACTTACACTATTTAGTCTCAAAGGTTGACCAATAAACCAAATGTAATGGAGATTTTTATTGGCTATATATTTGGTTGCAAACATTAAAAAACACAAATCAAAAGGCTTAACTCTAGAAAAAGTATATTGTTTCGTATATAGTTTCTATATAGGATGATTCAATTGTCACCAGGAATTAAATTTTTTTCCATCTTCCCACTACCACGATTTTGGATCAAGCTAGTCTTGATCCTCAGGTTAGCTTCCCTTAGATTGCAGTCTGACTACCATAGTTCCATAGTCACATCCAGAAAAGTCAGATTTCAGAGAAATAAAATGACAATCTCTTCTTTGTGCTTCTTTTTCTAAGTTGCTGTCCTTAGACTCCTGAGACCTGCTTCTTAGATCTACGACCGGAATGGGTCATAGTTCCATCCGTAAACCAATTATTGAAAAACAGTATGAGTTAACCCGATAGAGTTAAACTATTCAGGATTTACTCCTGAACTGAAAACAGAATTATATTCCATAAAGTATAGATATATGGATAAAATTAGGGCTTCCTTAGCGAACAAGAAAAGAAAAATTACGGGGAGGCAACCATCAATCTCTCCTACAAGAGTTAAATAGAAACATGAAGAAAAATTTTTTTTAGTAAAATAAGATTATTTAGAGTGTGTGTTTGTAATTTTAGTTTCAGTGGGTGATAGGTGGATGAAAAATGTCAGATTATTAGCTTCTTAGAAACTGATCAATATGCTTTGTGTTTACAAATGGAAACTGTCATAGTTTTGTCAGAAATATAAGTTAATATTTGAGAAGATAGTGTTTTGGTTACCATGAATAAGTCATGTATCCTCTGTGAGACTGATTTCCTCATTTGCAAAATGCAGATAAAGCAACTTGTCCTGCCTACCTCAAAGACTTTCCTTGGGAGCCAAAATTATTATATATGTAAATATTCATTATAAAGTATAAAATACAATCCAAAAGTTGTTAGTTTACAAGAAGGAGGAAGATCTACAATGAAATTCATGAGTCAAGCAAGAGTTGTTCCAAATTATCCTTACATATTTTTCCAAAAGTTAGACAAATCCATGTGATATTTTTGTTTATAGTCTATTTCTCTCAGATTTCAAAACACTTGACATAAATGGTCGTTAAATTGCTGTCAGTGAAGTAGTTTATAAGCACTATTCATTTCTTGTTTAGAAAAAAAAGCCATTTAGAGATCTTGACTTGCACAGGAACAAACAACGTAAAGGTAATGAAACTAGAAATAGAATCATGTTTTTAAATATCTGGCTCAGGTTTTCTTTCTAGAATTTGACCATTTTGACATTAAAAATACATTATAACATTTTGTCTTAGTTTCTTTTGTAATCTACAACAGTGGCTTTAAAACTTTTTAACTGTGAAAGGAAAATTTAACTTTATATTATGAACCACTACAAACACACACACACTCTCACACACACACTCTCTCACAAACACACACACATGCCACCTGTCTCTACACAAATATATATACATAAAATGGATATGAAAGTACAGGAAAACAGTACATGCTGCTTTATGTGAAATTACTTGTGATATATAACACTATTACAACCTACTAAATTAATTTTATAACCGACCAAATAGGCTATGATTCATACCTTATAAAACACTAGTCTACAAATCAGTGAAAACAGTGGCAATCTAGAGACTTGAGGTTCTGTCCATCCAGCAGAAGTCTGACAGATGTGTTTTGTTAGGCCTCAGCACTGTGTTTATTTATTTGCTGGCTTTTTATAATTAACCCAACTTTCACCTCAGACCTACTGAAAGTATCTAAGGCAAGGCTTGAGTGTGCGTATTTTGGAACATTCTTACAGTTGAGAACACAACTGTTCACATTTTTCCTGAGCAATTGCATCCCATCCCACGGTCTCACCACCAGCAATATCCTACTGGACTGGATGCCCATGTATCATCATACTCAAGATGTTCCAAACTGAACTCAAGATTTCCAGTCTCATCCAGCTCACTCCTCCCTTTGTCTTCAGCATCCCCATCCCATGCCCACGTTATCTTCCACAGCAGTTTCCAGGCTCTACATTTTTTTACCTATGGAGGGCATCACCATAAACTCACTTAGCAGTGAGTTAATCTCCTTTTTATTCATCTTTCCTCCACTATGAAATTAATTAACCTTACTTGTTACTTCCACTGTCATGGCTCTTGCCTTAGTTCAGGGCCTCATCATTCTTTACTTGGACAGTTGCAGTGTCCTTCTAAGCATGTTTCCTTATCTCTTCTTGTTGTCTTCAAATCAGTTATTGATGCCAGAAGCCAGAAAGATCCTAGGAGGGTTTTTGCTTAAAGCTCTTCAGTGACTGCCTTGCAATAGGATAAAATCTCAACTCTTTTCTGGCAGCAAATCAAGAGCAAGGTCCCTATGAGCTGATTTGTAATTGACTTCCCCCATTGTAATCACTGCAGATCCTTTTAGATCCATCTTCAATTTAGCAAGTTCCCAATACATTTCACACTATTTCATGCTTCTGTACCATTGTACGTAACTACCCTACAGACAGAGTTCCTTTATTTGATTCCCAGCTCTGGTCTTTTCTTCCTTCAATCAATATTTGCACATCCTGCCTGATGTTGTGGAGATATACTTGCCTGCCTTCCTTCCTTCCTTCCTTCCTTCCTTCCTTCCTTCCTTCCTTCCTTCCTTCTTTCCTCCTTTCCTTTTTTTGGCAGTGTTTCACTCTGCTGGATGGATCTCGGCTCACTGCAACCTCCTTCTCCTGGGTTCAAGCAATTATCCTGTCTCAGCCTCCCAAGTGGCTGGGATTATATGCATGCGCCACCATGCCCGGCTAAGTTTTGTATTTTTAGTAGAGAAGGGTTTTCACCATGTTGGCCAGGTTGGTCTCAAACTCCTCATCACTCATGACCTCAAGTGATCCGCCCACCTTGGCCTCTCAAAGTGCTGGGATTACAGGTGTAAGCCACTGCGCCCAGCCAATACACTTGTGTTCTAATTCTAAGTCCCTGTGAAGGTTAATTTTGTGTATTAACATGACTGGGCTAAGGGATGCCCAGATAGTTGGTGAAACATTATTTCTGGGTATTTCAGTGGGGGTGTGCCTGGAAGAGATTAGCATTTGAATAAGTAGACTGAGTAAAAAAGACCCACCTCCAACAGAGTGGGTGAGCATCATTGAATTCATTGATGGCTCAAAGAGAACAAAAAGGCAGAGGAAGGGCAAATTCTCTCTCTCTTCTTAAGTTGAGACATCTTTTGTCCTCATACTTTAAAGTTCCTAATTCTTGGACTTTCACAGTCAGACTGAATTACGCTACTGTCTTTCCTCATTCTCCAGCCTGTGGGACTTCTGGTCCTCCGTAACCATGTAAGTCAATTCCCATAATAAATATCATACACACACACACACACGCACATGCCACATACACATATGCACACACACACACACATATCCTATTGCTTCTGTTTCTCTGGAGAACTCTGACTGATACAGTCCCTTAATCTTTTTCGTGTGTGTGATTTTATGCAAAATACCTCTCTGCACTTTAGTCTGTCCCTTTGACTGGTGGAAATCTTTTCAGGGTGGGACTAAATACATGTGAAATGCACAACACAACTTCTGGGCATCTATACAGATATTTTCTAACCCTTGATTTCATGTTTGTAAGTTAAATCTAAGTCTTTTGTGCAGCAAAATGAACACAGTTAAAATATTTTGGTTCTGAGGAAATGATGTATTGTCTAAATACACACTTTCAAATGTTTGTATATTTATTGACAATCTATGCCAGATCTAAAAGTAATCTGGAGGTAAAAAGTGAATAAACTATTGACACTTTAATCCATATTGTTTTGCATCAATATTACAAACTGTACACATTCTTGGGACATTTGTATATTTCTGATAATTATAATGACTTCTATAAAATATTTGGTAGCATCATATCTTCTTGTTTTCTTTGGCAGGAAGATGGGAGTGAGGGGTGGCCTCAAAGTGAAAATATTGAAAACCTACTTAGTTTTTGTAACCAAAGCATCACAGTGCTTTGAAAAAATGGCTACAAGTTGATCAATTTGGAGAGGTAGTTAGTCAACTGTAGCATTAATATGACTCACACAAAAAAATCTTTAATAATCTCTGTAAAAGAGTAAATAGCGTTTCAATGAAATTTGGAAACAATGTCTTTATTTGTAAGAAAAGAAGAATCAGAAAAAATGGACCACATGGTGTTGGAGCATGAATAGGGCTTGCAGCTTAGTGAGATTTAAGTGTAAAGTGAGACAAACGAATCAGAAACACAGGTATGCAATAGGTAGAAATGGCTGCTGAGGCAGAGAGAGGGCTGCAGGACTCATGGGCAAATGCCTCCTTAGTTTAGAGAGTGCTAGGAGGAGAGTAGCTAAAGAGAGGCATTTTAGTTTACAAAGCTCTTCAGGACATTATCCTAATCTCACTCTCCTGGGGAAATATTGCGCACAAAACATTTTGCATGGGAAGAGGTGTCTATATTTCCTGAGGGCAGCCTCTCAGGAAAGAAAGGGAGCTTGCCACGGGATTTATTCTAGATGAGTAATAGGAACCAGAGAATAATTGAAGGCATATTAAGATAGTATAAATATCCACAGCAGAGGAAATTTTTATACAGGGTCTAGGGAATTAGAATGAGGAAAAAGGTGAGCAAATTAGCAAAATCAAATTTTAGTTCTGCTTTTCAGGGAAAAGAACTGGAACTCAGCTATTCAGAAATAAACTGTGAAGAAAAGTGGCCAAAAGCTATGACACAGCAGAGGCACTAATTTCTAAACGACAAATCCTAAGACATATTGCTCTAGACCGATCCTCTGTCAGAACAAGATTAAATAGATAACCCATTTGGTCTTTTCCATCTCTAGCTCCTTTATTTCCACTTCCATTATTCTATGAATATACAAGAAAGGGAAATATAATATTGTTAAAGCTCAGGCATGATTTATTGACTCACTGTATCTTTAAGATAGCACATGTACTTTGTGTTGTTATACTTGATAGCACATTTTTTCATGAATAACTGTGAATAGAGTAAACAGACTCATAAAGCCTGTTTAAAGTGTCAGTGCATAAGTTACTGCCAGTGGTGTCTTGGGGCCGCATTAACTTATACGTGTAATTTTTCTTCCTTCCTCTTCCTTCTCTCCTCCCCTTTTTAATTAATAGATGTTCTCACTCATGAGCATTTAGCATCGCCTTGTTTGCCTGATGCAGTTCCCTTTGGGGTTTCGCCTGTGGATGAGGCGGAAGAACTTGGGGGAAACAGCTTGATGAATCACAGTTTGTTGAAGGCCATGATAGTAGTAGCGATAGAGAAATCGAATATTTGCAAAATGCCAGAGGTGAAGGAATAGGACACACATGATTAAAATTGCCATAAAATCAAAGCTGTCAAAGCAACAAAAGCCATAAAAAAGAAATATTCTGGCAACGTCAGTCTCCCACACATCCAGGGGAAGCATGTTACTGAAGAAGTCCATTAGGAGTAGAGGAGGAATTTTTTCCCATTGACTATGAAAGCATGCGCTGAACTATAAATGTTCTCTGCCCTAGGAATTTTAGCTGAGACACCTGGGGACTGCAACCTTAAAACATTATTCAGAATACAGATCCTCTCAGCACCGTTGGAAAGGGCTGAAGAAAGGTCAAGGCAGTGTGCAGAGGTGTGGGGCAAAGGGGCAGGGTAAAGTAGGAAGAGTAATTGAGGAAGGAGATGTGAAGGCTGGGGCTGACTTTGGATGAGGAATCATGTAGTGAAAAGTACCTGTGTTGTCCTTTCCTAAAGACAGTCTTACCAAGGAGCTGGAAGTATGGAAAAAGCCCTCATTTCCTCCCCAGAATTCATGACTACAGAGCAGGTGGAATCTGCTGAGTGGTATGTGAAATGTGTATTAAGAGAACAAAATGATCATTCTTCCCACCTGAAGAGATCCAGGTACTTTGGTAGAAGTGGTTGTTTAGAAAGAGAGAAAACAATTTGTTAAGCTCATAAAGTAATCTAACTATCTAGGGAGGTACCAGGAAAGGGCTACAGTGATTACTCTTGCCCCCCTCAATGGAAGATTCCTGATTTAAAGGTAGACGTCTAGGATTCAACACAAGTTCTGAAAATGTGGAGAGGATTTGAGTGGGAGATCAGAGAAAACTAAAGGGTTACAAAAGAACAAATTTGCAATTTGGTTTAAACAGAAACAAATCTTATAGCTACCTGCTTGGAAAAAAATATTACACTTTTTGTTTTCTGTCAGGCTTACTGTGGCATCATTTAAAATACTTTTGTAATCCGTGGGTGCTTGCCAAACTTAGTTGCACTCAAACAACCTTCTGATACCATGAATCCATGACCAATTTTTAATGAGGAGTCCAGTTTTTTATTTTATTTTATTTTTTCCAGCAAGCTTTTCTGAATCTCCAGGAGCTGTGATGAGGCAGTGAGACAGTGAAGAGGCAAAGCTGGTGCAATTGAAAACTCATGGGTAGTAGATGTGCTCCTCTCCTGGAGGGACATCCCAGGAGATGGATGAACAGGAGACAGTTGACAATCAGGTAGGAGGGGCACCAGATAGGTCTCAAAAGGCCATTGAAGGTCACAATCCTCTATACATTATTTTTGTTAATTGCTGTTCAAACTTCCCAGAAAGGTTCTTTTTATTAATACCTAGGGCTACTTGGGGCCACTTGTTTACATTCAACTCTTACAAATAGAGGCCAAAAAATAACGCATACACTTGTCCTGAGGCACTGGCTTTATTCCTGGAATGGAGCTAGTGCTCAGAAGAATTCAGCTGCTGTGTCTCCTACTGTCTACACAGCAGTCACGAGAGGCTTGCCACTTAGTGGAAAATTCATCCTGGGAAAGTCACCTACCTAAGATCCCTTATTTGCAAAACAAGAGTACTGGCAACAGATGACCCATAATGCCTCTTCTGGTTGGAAAAACTTTACAGTTTTAAGTAAAATAACCTCTCTGAGACTGTTTTCTTATCTGTAAATTCGGGATAATAAAATCCTTCCTTTTTCCCCCGGGGTTGTTGTAAACCATTAGCCTGTTGCAAACTTTACAATTGTATGAAATTATAAGAAATCCTTATTATCATCATCGTAATCATCATCGCCATTATCTCTTTATTTTTAACATTTTCCTGTAAACATCAAAGGTTCCATTTGGGAACCTGTTCAATTTCTTTGAATGGATTTAAACAAAGACACACAATGTGCTTCTAAATATGTTTTGCAAGTTTGCTTTAATTTTTAAAAATAAACATCTGAACTCATCGTGCAATAAAAGATATACTTGTGTGATTGTAATCATTTCCATGGTAGCAAATTGGGAGGTCACACAGGAAAGGTCTAAGACTTGACTGCAGGTTCAAGCAGCAGGAGAAGCTGGTTTGGGACCAAATAAGCTCTTATTCAAGTAAAACTGTCGAGAAACACTGCCAAGGGAATACAGAAAATAACTGGGGAAGGAAATTGCTTTTGGAATAAATGTTCTGTTCTTTCAAGTTTGCTCTGGTAGAAAAGTGCCTGTTTGAAGAGACTTAATAGAACTATTAGAGGGACAAAACATGAAATATCTCATGAAATCTTAAAAGGTTTATTTTATAACCATTTTTTCTAAAGGCATATGTGGAGGAAAAAGAAACCAAGGAGATGAAATTTGTGCTCTTGTACACAAATGCATAAGGTTATTTGATGTGGAACAATTACTTGTGCCTAAATCTATTTCAAATACGCTATTTGATATGCGCTTTGCCATGTTTCTTGTTATTATTTATGTATCCTGTGCTACTCATAGGTCTTGACATCAAACTAAAGTGCTTTGTTTTCCTGGACTTGCTCTTTTACTGCACTTTTGCAGTTACTCCTAGCTCTTTAATTATCATCCATTGAATTCTCCTCAATTTTAGTAAAAGCTTTTAGCATAGCTTTCTACCTGTTATTTATCAGTTATATCTACTGTGTATCAGGTACTGTTTGTTCATTTGTTCAACAAATATTACTTGAGTGCCTGTCCTAGCTCTGGGAATAAAAGACTGTGTAAGATATAGTCCCTGCCCCCAAATAATTTATAATTATGTAGAATTTAAAATCTAGATCATTAAAATACGATAACAAGGGGCTATAGGGTCTGTCTCCTATGAGGAGCAACTAATCCAGTATTGCTTGCAGGAGGAGTTGAGATTGTTAGAGGTATTCATAATTTGGTTGAGGCATCAAAGACCAGCAGGAATTAGTTCATCCAATGGAGGAGTGAGAAAGGTATGAAAAAAGAGAGGGGTGGGGTATTCCTAGGCTTGGAATGGAAGGAAGATGTATTTGTCTTCTATGGCTGCTATGACAGATTATGAAAGACTTAGTGGCTTAAACAACAGAATTGTATTTTTTCACAGTTTTGGAGCCTGGAAGGCCAAGATCAAGGTGCTAGTAGAGATTGTTTCTGGTGAGACATCTTTTCTTGCCTTGCAGATGGCTACTTTCTTTCTGTATCCTCAGAGGGTCTTTCTACTGTGTCCATGCACTCCTGGTGTCTCTGACTTTTCTTGTAAGGACACCAGCCCTTATAAGGGGAGTAAGGCCCTCATATGAGGGGAGTAAGGCCCCACTTTTATCTTCATTTAACTTTCCTTATCTCTTTAAAAGCTCTATCTGCAAACACAGTTACATGGGCTGGGGGGGCTATTAGGACTTCAACATATGTATTTGAAGAGGAAATAGTTCAGTCCATAACAGAAAGTAATGAGCTTATTTCAGCAATTCGACATCATTTAAGTCTAGTCAGTGAATAAAGGAAGAGAAATTTGTGAAACACTTGAATGTCAAGCTATCCATCTAAAGTTAATAAATCATAGGGCACTGGTGAGTCAATTAAGGGTCTGTCCAATGGCCTACTGTGATCAAATTTGCACTTCATCAGGATCATTCTGGTTGCAGGGTGAAGGATGAATAGAGGTGGGGTCAGTGACAGAGGCAAGATCAGACACAGAAAGAGTAAGAGTGTGGCAGTTGGCCAGGCCAGTGACATTGGTGGCTTGAATCAGAAGTGGATAGATCTGGAAGAATTGCAGGAGGTAGAATTGATAAGAATTCATTAGTTGTGTAAAGAGAATAAAGAAGGGGAAATTATTGATGTTAAGATTTTGCTATTTAGAGTAACCAAGTGAGAGAAGCAATAAAGAAAAAATACTGGAAATTAGGAATTAGACAGGAGATGATATGACCAGCTTTGACATGGTGAACTTGGAGCTGGTAGAATATCCAAATGGACATGTTTGAATAGATATAATATATATATTAGATATAAGCCTGAATCTGCTACATAATATTTATTATGCCTCCATTTAGAGCATTTGGAAAAGAAAGGCCTATACAATTTTTCATACTCATTCTTTTGTTAAAATGGGAAAAGAGAGAGTTGTTAGATCACTATACAATCATTTTAATCAGAAATAGTCCCACGTATCAAATGAATGAATGTTTTCATTGGCCATTATTTTTTATATCTGCCAAGCAGTAGATCCAACAAACACAATTAGAAGATCTAGAAGTACTTGAAATTGGAAATGCATTTTGTTATTAAATTGGCCTAAGAAAGTCATGATTTTTCCTCAGGGATACTTCAGTACCTTGGTAGATTATAGATGGTAGGTTATTATGAAATGCTGACAGAAGAGGCTATGATTTGAAAGCTTCCTGAAGAATTCTACCTATAATTTCTGTTAACATTTGACAGAGTTTCATGTCATTAGAACCACCAAGTTCATTGAAATTCAATAATGGCAGTTTCTTGCATACGCTTCTCATTTAGAGATAAACATTTCTGTTTCCTGACACAGAGATTCAGAATGAATATCTCAGAAAGGAAAGAAAACAAAACAGAAGTTACAAAAACTCATTTCAAAATAAAATCAAGCACACCAGAACAAGTATCATATTGGGAAATACATTAAGTGTGGGAAAAGGAGCAAATTTAACTGATAGGAAACAGACTTTTGTATTCAAGTTCAAACAACTTATCTTTTATTTCTTGTCAAGGCTTCTGCAGATAAATTTAAAAATTAAATAGTAATAACTCAAATTGCTCTAGGGCTGTTTTGTCAACCTCAGTAGTTCTAGAAAGCATGATTGAAAGCGTAGCCATCCCACAAATACTAACCTTTCAACAGCTTTTTTTTTTTTTTTGAAATGGAGTCTTGCTCTGTCGTCCAGGCTGGAGTCCATGGTGTGACCTTAGCTCAACACAACCTCCGCCTCCCGGGTTCAAGTGATTCTCCTGGCTCAGCCTCCCAAGCAGCTAGGATTACAGGCGTGTGCCACCATACCCAGCTAATTTTTGTATTTTTAGTAGAGACAGGGTTTCACCATGTTGGCCAGGCTGGTCTCGAACTCCTGACCTCAGTTGATCCGCCCACCTCAACCTCCCAGAATGCTGTGGTTACAGACATGAGCCACTGCTCCTGGCCATCTTTCAACAGCTTTTGCAACTCGTTTTAAGACATGGATGACTAGGAATTTTCCAATCAGTTGACTTTTTCCCCCTTTTATCCTTTTTATTCCTATGTGGACACATTTATTCCATTTGTATAAATCGCCACTTTAAGGTTAACTGGGCAAATTGATTTAATTTAACAACTCCTAAGTGTGATCTTCTGTATACTTGATATAGGGCTGAAAAATAATCAGAAAACTTTCCTCCTGCCCCCATGGGTTTTCAGGAAAAGAATTAGGGAACAATATATTAGTAGGTACTGCATTTCCTAAATGGGTCTCCTGATGAGAAAATAGCACACAAACTCACTGAACCAAAATGTGAAGCAGGCAATGGGCTTGTTGATTTTTAGAAACTATATTTTGCTAAGCAAATGTCAACAATATTTTCCCAAAAACTAGGCAATTTTTTTTTGGCAGAGCCTATGAAAAATGACACATCAGTAGTTACATAAAGTTATCTTTATGAGATTCTACCCATTAAAATTGCTCAGAACATAAAGAACAGTTAAATAGGTACCATTATTTCTGTTACCTAAAAGATGACAGGTTTTCTCTGTTGGGAAAACATTAAAATTTACACAATGAATACATACTATGTGCCTATCATGTGTCAGGTATTGTGCTGTTTTTCTAAATTAAAACAAAACTGGACACACAGGCTCACAATGGATCACTGTACAGTTGCCATAGTCTTGCATTTTCCTGTATGTCATTTATAATTTCCAACCTTTAAATATGCAATGAACTACAAATCAGTTAATTTTCAGGTTACAGATACTCTGTGATAGTTGTATTCTGAATATCAAACTTGGAATTTCCAGAAAGAATAATAGTTGATGCTACAGAATAAAAGGATAAAACAGTTGCAATTGTGACTCTTCTACACAAGCTGAAATTTCTGGACTGCATTCCTGTGAGCCACAGGGAATAATGTCCTTTAGATTAGCATGTGTATGTATATGCTTACAGCTTTATGAATGTTAGGATTCTGACTTAAAGGCCCATTGCACCCTTGAAATGTCTCATGTCAAAGAGCCCAGTTTCTGGTTTCTATTTTGCACTTCTAAGTGATTTTTGGATTCTTTGGAATGCCTTGCCTGCAATGGCTGTGCCATTCTTACAGCTTAATCTGTGCCTTCCTTGCAACTTTATTTCTAATTAGTTGTTGCCTGCTTGGAGATGAAAGCCATTTTTGCACCTTGAAGGGCAATGTGAACTTAATGAAAATATGCTGATTCAAGTTAAAGATGTTTCCCTTATGAGTAAGGGCATTGAAGGTTAACCCTGACCTTCTCAGGGAAATTGCTACACTGTGTTTTAGTTAAGATTATGTATTACCATATTTCTTTCAGCTAAATCAGGCACATAATTTCAGGGTGAAAAGAGCCGTTTTTTTCAGAGTCACTTAAACATGAGTTGGTTTAAAAAGCCACAAAAATAAATCCTTAGCAGCAATAACAATAGTAGGATAGAATGTGGTGTGCTTATCAATAGCTGCACTGACGTAGGACATCTGCCGTCCTATTTGTTCTTCTCTGACTGGAGAAATAATGTCCCCTCTAGCAATAACTTCTGAAATGTCTTTATGTATCTTGAAATGTCCTATAGCGGACATTGTGATGTGCTGCCTAGACGTCTCTATAAGGATCACGTGTTGGTCCATCTGCTGAGAGTGCTGTAGAGGAAAGCTTTTGGCTGTCAGCCTCTTCCACGATTGCCTTAGCTTCAGAGAGTGGTCCTGCCCAAGGGCAAGCTTTCCA
This sequence comes from Rhinopithecus bieti, assembly GCF_001698545.2. Classification (NCBI taxonomy): domain Eukaryota; kingdom Metazoa; phylum Chordata; class Mammalia; order Primates; family Cercopithecidae; genus Rhinopithecus; species Rhinopithecus bieti. The sequence continues at coordinate 943,979 of NW_016807417.1, read as the reverse complement.
GGCAGCAGCCAGCATCAGATGACTGATCAATGTGAGTGGAGGGACATAACGGCATGGCCACCTCAGCTCAAGTTGGGGTAATTTTGAAGGGTCATGTAGTTCTAGGGTGGTCTGTGAAGAGATAAGAGAAAACATAACCTTCATTTAAATTCACCCAGTTATCACCTGTGCTGTGTCTGTCTCCGTATGTGCACATCTGTGCATTGCAAAACTTTTAATTTCAGGCATTGTGTTGCACCACTCTGAAATACATAAGCGTGTATTTTCTAAAAATGAGGATGTTCTCCTGCATAGTCACAGTAATATTGTCCCTCTCAAGGGATAGAGCATTGATAATATACAATCATCCTACATACAACTCATATGTTAATATTCCCGGTTATCCCAATGCCTTTTACGGCTGATTCCCCCCCCCCCACTGAAAATTCATCAATAAATCAGATATTACATTTCTCTCTTTAGTCTTCTTCAATCTACATCAATTTCTCCACCTTTTTTGGAAAGAAAAAATCATGTGCAATACTGACATTTTTAATAGTTCAGGACAGTTGTTTTGTGGAACGTCATATAATCTGGATTTGCCTCCTTGTTTCTTCATGATTCGGTTCATATGCAACATTTGGGGGAATAATACTACATACGTGATGCTGTGTCCTCGATGCTTTGCATCAGAAGGCATGTAAGTTCATCCATTTTCTTTTGGGTTTTAGCTTTTTTCTCCTCAACTTTTAGAAGCTATTTATGTATCAGATACATTATTGATATATAAACATTGAATATTTGCTATACATATTGCAAATGTTCATTTTTGTTGGTCCTTTGCCTTTTGAATTTGCTATAATGTCTTGTTTTGCTCTGCAAGATTTTTAAATAGTCAAAATTATTAACAGTTTACTCGTATTACATTTGGATTTTGAGTATAAAGGAATTCAATCAAATTTTCTTCAGGTATGTGATTTCAGTTTTTTGGTACACTTATATATTGTGATGATTAATTTTATGCATCAATTTGGCTGAGCCATTGTGCCCAGATATTAGGTCAAACATTTTTCTGGAAGTTTCTGTGAAGGTGTTTTTTGGTTGAGATTAACATTTAAATCAATAGACTTTGAGTAAAGCAGGTTACCCAACATGATACAAATGGGCCTCATGCAATCATTTGAAGGCCTTAATAGAGCAAAAACTGACCTTCCCTTAGCAAGAAGGAATTCTACCAGTAGGTTGCCTTTTAACTCAAACTGAAACTCTTCCTGAGGCTCCAACCTGCCAGACTACCTCATCAGATTTTGGACTTGGTAAGCCTCCACAATTGCATGATCCAATTCCTTAAAACAAACATCTCTATATTTGTATATACATATTCAATTGGTTCTGTTTTTCTGGAGAACCCTGACTGATAGGCATACCTTATCCATTTGGAATTTGTTTTCATGCATGGTGTGAGGTATGAATCCCATTTTACCTGTAATCCAAAAGGATATTCAGTGTGTCAACACTACTTATTAAAATGTCTATCTCTGCCGGGCAATCCCAGAACTTTGGGAGGCTGAGGTAGGCGGATCACAAGGTCAGGAGTTTGAGACCAGTCTGGCCAATATGGTGAAACCCCGTCTCTACTAATAATGCAAAAATTATCCAGGCGTGGTGGCGTGTGCCTGTAGTCCTAGCTACTGGGGAGGCTGAGGCAGGGCAGTCGCTTGAACCCGGGAGGTGGAGGTTGCAGTGCGCCGAGATTGAGCCACTGCACTTCAGCCTGGGCAACAGAGAGAGATCCATCTCAAAAAAAAAAATAATAAAAAAAAAAAAAGAGTCTGTATCTTCTCAGTGATTTGAGAGGTCATCTTTATGATACACAAAATTTTCATCTGTATATGAGTCCATTTCTGTGCACTCTAATCTATTTCACTGGCCTATGTATTCTTCCAATAATCACACATTTCTTGTTAAATTTTAGGAGTGTTATAGTATATTTTCACTTCTAGTAGGGCTAATGCTCTTTTACTGCTTTTCTTTTTTTACAGTGAATACTCATCCATCTATCCATCCCTCCCTCAGTTCATCTCATTTTTTGATACATTTCAAAGTAAATTGAAAACATCACTATCGCCCTCCCAAATACTTCACTATGCATAACATCAAATAGAGTTAAAAATTTGTTAGTGTTCTCTATTTCCTTGGAATAAATTTGTTTGTAATGAAACTCACAAATCTTAAATGTAGCATCCAACGAGTTTTGAGAAATCTGAACACTCTTTGACTCCAGTAAAGTTCTTTTTCCCAGTAAATCTTATACTCCTGTCCAAAGGCAAATGCTGTTTTCATTTGTTTTTCTTATTATAAATTAGTTTGGTTTGTTTTAGGACTTCATGTAAATGGAATCATACACTAGGTAAGTACACTCTTGTGTAAAGTTTCTTTCATTCAGTTAGTAGTACGTTTTTATAGTCATCCATGTCGTGTGTGTGTCATTTCTCTTAATTGCTGAGTAGTGTTCCGTTGTATAAATAAACTATACTTTATTGCTTACTGATGGACACTTGAGCTGTTTCCAGTTAGGGTCCATTATGCATTAAGTTGTTATGAACACACTTGAATAACTATTTTGTGGACGTATGTTTTCATTTTTCTTGGTTAAATATCTAAGAGTAGAATCATTGGGGTACAGGGTAGGTGAATGTTTAGTTCAATAGGGAACCACCATTCTTTTATCTAATAAATGCAAATTCCAGTTGCTTCAACTTTGACATTGTAAGTCATTTTAAATTTTAGCTCATCTAGTGAAAGTGAAGTAGCAGTAGGATTCTTCATTAGGTTTTATTTTTACTAGAATTTCTTGCATTTTTTCCTCTACGATTTTTAGAATAAATTTGTCTAGCTCCAGAAAATAGCTGTTGATATGTTTTGAGATCATATTAAATTTACATTCTTTTGAGAAAATGAGTGTCAGGAGTAATCTTTTCCAAGTGAAAATGCTTTTCATTTGTCCAAATCTACTTTTGTATCTTTCAGTAATGTTTTTAAACTTTCCTATTTTCCACATTTCTTATTAAGCTGACTCCTAATTTTTTTTTTTGCATGTGTTGTTATTATAAATGGGTTTTCTCTTTCACTGTATCTTTGATTGGTTATTTTATTACTAATGTCTGTTAATGTATAATAGTCACATATTGATTTTAATCTTGTCATCTTAATAAATTATTTTCTTCTCTGACCTACTTTCATTATTGCTCTCATGGGTTTTCTAGGTATACTGCCGTATCACTTGTAAATAGAGCAAATTTATGAGTTTTTCTAGTTCTTATGATTCCAAAAGTTTTCAGTTTTCTTATTGCATGGGTTCTTGCCTGTAGTAAAATGTTAAAGAATAGTGATGACTTTTTGGAATTCTTATCTTGTTCATAACGTTAGTGAAAATGTCTTTATTATTATTAAACTATTCAACAAGAATGTTGGCTTTAGGGTTAAATAATGTATTTTTCTATATATGTCTAGATAGACAAATAGTTGATCGCGATATACAATGGATACATACATAGAGATATTGATCAATCTATCAATCTATCTAATCTATCTAAACTACCCATCTATCTTCGTAATCATGCTGAGTAGGTATTAATATAGCAGCCTATTTTGATTGAGTATTTTATCAGGAATGGGTATTTTGTCAAAACATTTTCAGCATCGAGGGGAAATCATAAATTTTTTTTTTTTTTTTTGAGTCTCGCTCTGTCGCCCAGGCTGGAGTGCAGTGGTCGGATCTCAGCTCACTGCAAGCTCCGCCTCCCTGGTTTATGCCATTCTCCTGCCTCAGTCTCCCAAGAAGCTGGGACTACAGGTGCCCGCCACCTCGCCCGGCTAGATTTTTTGTATTTTTTAGTAGAGACGGGGTTTCACCGTGTTAGCCAGGATGGTCTAGATCTCCTGACCTCGTGATCCACCCGTCTGGCCTCCCAAAGTGCTGGGATTACAGGCTTGAGCCACCGCGCCCTGCTGAAATAATAAACTTTAAAAAATTATACAATAGTTCTTTAATGATTTCCTATTATTAAATTATCCTTTTATTCCTAAATCAATTCCCACCTGGTTATGATGTATTATTTTCTTAATTTGGTATTGAATTCTATATGCTAACATTTTATTTAGAATATTTGCTTTGATATGAGATTGTGTTTTTAGTTTTTCTTGTACTATCTTTGTCATGTTTATGTTCCATTTTTACACTTGATACTAAGTTTGCAAGCTTTTCCTCTTTCTTTTCTGTATGCCCTGGCACAATTTATGTAGTGTTGGTGTTACATGGCCTTAAAGGTTTGGTAAAATTTATCTGTGACACCATCTTGGCCCATTGATTTTATTATGTTTATTTTTTTATTTTTAAGTGCATGATAGTCCTTTTGTAAATATTTGTATTTCTTCTGTGGACATATGTCTGTTCTTCTGTTTTGTTTTCATCTGAGACTGAGTCACTGTGTTATCCAGGCTGGAGTGTGGTGGCATGATCTCAGCTCACTGCAACCTCTGCCTCCCAGGTTCAAGAGATTCACCTGCCTCAGCCTCCTTAGTAGCTGGGATAACAGGCACGTGCCATCACACCTGGCTAATTTTTGTATTTTTAGTAGAGACAGGGTTTCACCATGTTGGCCAGGTAGGCCTCAAACTCCTGACCTCAGGTGATTAGCTCGCTTTGTCTTTCCAAAATTCTGGGATTACCACACCTGGCGCATCTGTGTTTCAACTTTCTGTTTCAACTGAGGTGAATTTTGGTAAAATGATTTTGTGAGGAAAATGTTGATCTCATCTACTACATAGAACAATATGAAGTAATCTCTTTGGGGTTTTACAATTTCCCCTTTTAAATTTTATATTAATGAGATAGTAACTGGAGGAGAAAATTCTTATTTTGTGTATCTTAGCTTTTCACTGCTTTTCTGAATTAGGTCAGCAATGATTTTTTCTTTTGTTTACTTTTCAAAGAACCAGTATTTTCATGTATTTGTCAGTTTTATTGTTTTCTATTTTATATTTTGTCCTTTATCTTAATCACATTTTATCCCGTTCATTTACTTTCTTATGGAAGCATTTTTATTGTGCATTAAATATATGGAACGTCTTCAAATTATTGCTTTAAATGTATTCCATGAATTCTTCAAGGCAGTGTTTTATTACTACTTTTAAGAAATACCACAATTTAAGTTGTATTTACTCTTTTACCTAAGATTTGTGTAATAGAAACTTAAAAAATTTCCAAGTGGACAGGTCTTAATTTTTTGTTGTTGTTACTTTCTACTTTCATTGTGTAGTGATCAGAGAATCTCGCGTATGGAATATGCTAAAATTATTGAGGCTTTCTTTGTGCCTAGTGGTTAGGTAGAACATTTTTGTGTATGCTTCATGTTTTAGCTACAATCAGGTATGTTTTCTATTGTCAGAGTGCAACATTACATAAGGTATTCATATGATATACCTCATTAGGAATATGTTGTTTAGTCCATCTGTATCTTCATACATATCTTTGTTTACTTGACCAAATTTGATCAGAGACTTATATGTTAAAGTCTCCTATTAGTATGTTTCTGCCTATTTTTCCCTGAATATCTTGTAGTTTTAGCTTTATGAAGGTAGTTGCTATGGTATTTGGTACATAGATAAAACTTTTGTCTGCATTAACATTTGTGATTTTAGCATTATAAACTAACATTGCATATCTCTTTTTAAATAAATAATTACTTTGATTAAGAATTCCAAAACTACTTATAATTTTTTCTAAAAATAAATAATTAATTTCACCTAGATTTTCAAATTGATTTTCTGTGAGTGGACCAAATTCACATCTTGGAAATATCTTAGGTTTTTAGTATCTTTGCTTATTTTGCCATTTAAAAAATTTTGTATTTTGTATAGTCACACTTACTCTCTTTTCTTTTGTCATGAATCCAACATTGTCTGATATTAAGATTCCTAATCTTGCCTTCTTTTTGTTTATATGTGTCTTGTATACCTTTCCCTAGCCTTTTTTTTTTTTTTTGAGACCTTTTGTTTTGACTTTGTGTCTTTTTATAGCAAGTTTAAAAAAGCAGACTTTTGCTTTGTTCAGCCTGAGACCCCTTTTCTTTGATTTTCTTTCTTGCATTATTATGGGTTCTTTTCTTAGTTTTCTGCTATGTGCGTGGATTTTTTCAGGTAATTTGGAAGTTTGCCTCTTTGGTTCTTTCACTGATTATATTTATATCATAATTTTATGTAATATACTAACTACTTCGTCATTAGGCAGTAACTATTAAATCTCCATTTTGTGCAATAACAAAATTGTTATAATTTCCCAATCTTTTCCCTTTATTTCTACCATGAAATTACAGATGAACACAGTCTTTTTCTTAGCTTTACTACTTTGTTCCATTATACACTTTTTAAAAAATGGTATCTCTATTACATTTATATCAATCTTTAAAAGTATATTTTAATCACTGGCTACTCAAGATGAGGAAATAGAGTACTTATACTACTTTCTATTTTTCTCTTCCTTTTGTATCCACATTTTGGGTAATATGTTTTTGACTTATTTTTATGGTTTGCAATATTTTCTTTTGATTTTCTAACCATAAGTTTATCAGCACTTTGGTCTCAGTCTTGGACTTAAATGAATTCAATATTCTAACCAATCCCTTACAGTTTCTCTATTTGTCTTTTTGTTGGCTCTATTAGTTTCCTTAAAAAAGGTTTATGGGAATTAGAATTCCTACACATGTGAAAATGTCTGTCTTCTGCCTTGGTTTGCATCTAGATTCCTGATTATAAAGCTTTTCGTGTTACTATTTCTTTCTCTGAAAATATTGTAGGCATTTGGCAATCCAATCCATTCTACTGTTAGAAAGTCCGAACAGATGTCTCTAAGGCTACCCTGAATCTTCCTCCAATGGTGACTTTATCTTTGTGAACTTGATGCCAAGCAGAGTTTTTTTCTTTTGTTTTGTTTTTAGAAGACCGCTAACTCTACCCATGTATATTTCAGGCTTGATCATTCTGTACCAATTTTTCCTGGACACTTTTCCCAGACAATGTTCTCTTTTATTCTGTAGCTCTGTTATATTTCTAGAAAATAATTTTGATTTACATATTTGAAAATGTTACCATTCCAATTATGGTCACTGCTTTTAAAACTCATTGTTTGAATGAGCATTGCTCATTTTTTTCTCATACTTGACCTCCATTTACTTGTTTTGTGTTTTTAGCAGTAGGTTTTCCTTAGCATTGTCATCAGTGAAGCTTCAATAACTCTTTTGTTTTCTACTCAATGGTTTCCCTAAGCTTCTATTTCTTTGCGCTATTACATATTTCCTCAAGCCCTGTGTATTTGCTTTGAACCCTTTGGCTATTTTACTAAATTTTTAAAATTTCATAATAATAGATTTGATATTGTAATTGTTTCTGTTGTTCTTTGTAGCCTTCATCTTTTACTTTGTAGCATTTAGGGGGAGATCCGCGACTGGTTAAGTTTGATTGTTTAAATAAGATAAGCTCTTCCTGGACTGGCTCTGTGCAAAAGGTTTGTGTGAGAGATCAAGGAAGTGCATGTCAGCTAGTAGGAATTCATCTTGGAGGCTACTCAAGGTGTCACCTTGGATGACACCATTTATTTGTTTATTTGTTTATTTATTTATTTATTTAAACCATGACTTTTACATGGCCAGGAGAGGTGAACAGCTATAAGAAGCTCCAAACTCCTCTTCAGTTTTTCCACTCCAATCTGTCTCCAGTCTCTTCAATAATGTCATGTATGTCTGTTTCCTTGTGGAATTCCTGATACACCATGGTACCAAATGAGATCTTGTGGAGCTTTTTCCACCAGCCTGGGCGTTCTATTTCCGTTGTTTTAAACAGAAAAGATTTTAAACAAAAATTATTATTCCTTTGACTTCTGAGGATGCAATCCCTATTTAAGGATGACTATGCTCTGCTGGCTTTGCTTGAGATCTACAGGTTTTCACATTTGATGTTTTCCCACACCTGTCTAGTCTTTGCTACATTTTGCAGTTCTTCCATAAATTTTGAGGTTTAGGGTTAGCGTGCCCTGTAATTTTGGAAAGGTAAAATAATTTGTATTTCTATTTCTTCAGTTAGTGTTTTGAGGGATTTTGTGGGCAGAAAGACAGAGCTATAAGTACTCTGCTATATTATTTGGCTTCTTAATACTGGAGGGCTAAGGAAGTATGATGAATCTTAACTAATACAAAGATTAACATGGGTGATGCTGAGACCCTGAGGTATTTGTAGTTTATGAAACTGCTATCAAATACAGAGATGCTTAAGGTATGCAGCATAGAATTTGAAAAATAAACTCAATCTTAGCCTTTGGTGTATGTGAGTACGTTCTTCTTTATTGAGTTATAATTTATATGCTAGAAAATGTACCAGGTTCTAGCTTTATATTATCCGTTGGTTTTCCAAATTTGTTTCTCTCTCTCTCTCTTTTTTTTTTCATAATCACCATTTACTTTTATCTTACTCCTTACCATTTATGGTTTCAAATAGAAAGTTTTGGCCAAAAGTAACAGAACCCAATTCAAAATGGCTCTTTCCAGTGGTCCTCAAACTTTATGGGGCCATCAAGATCCCCTGCCCAGAGTTTCTAATTCTGCAGTACTGGGGTGGTGTCTGAGAATTTGCATTCCTGACAAGTTCCCAGGTGATGGTGCTGCTGCTGATCTGGAAGGCACACTTTGAGAATCACTGGGATAAACAATTTAGAGATTTATTATCTTGCGGTGAAGGGTGGTAGGATGTTTCAATGGCTGGTTAATTTTCTATTTCAATAATCACATCATTCTTTATTCTCAGAAATAGGGTTTCTCTCTCCTCATAGAGCAAGCTGTTTGTAGCACCACAGAGGGCAACAGTGTTCAGAGTAAGGAGAAAAAAAGAAAGGCTGAATCCTCCTTATTTTCTGTACCTTTCCATGAAGCACTCTCACTGGTGAAAATTAGGCAACACAATCTTTTCTAAACCTATTTACTAGCCAGGAGAATCAAACTACTGTCCATTATTAAATTGAACTAATCAAAACTTACTTTTCTGGATCTCGCCCCAGTCTAAATAGCTAAATGAGATCTGAGCTTGGGGCTGGAAGTGGTTGGTTAAGTCGCCCAGATGGGCAATGTGGCAGAACTATAAATTATTATATCTACATGTTTCCTACGGTCTTTTTACAGTTTGGGGCCAGGCTTTCCCAGTTTATTTTCATCTGTTCAGTAGTCAGAATCTAAGTGTTAAATGTCGCATCAACACTTTTTGTTAATTAGCAAGAACAACAATGTCTCAACTGATTTTTTTCAAATTTACAAGTTCTATTCTTACTGTCTTTTAGGGGAATCAAATTCTGCACAGTTTTTATGTTAGTTGTGCAAAATATCTTCTTCAATATTTGCTTCTGTTTTTTCTTCCCTGTTTCTTTCCCTGTTAAATACATATGTACAAATATATGGTTTTTTTTTTTTTTCTGTTTTTGGAATAAACTTGAAGTAAGTTTTCTTCAGCTGAAATTGTGAGCTTCTTTTTTGTTGTTGTTTTGGCTATTTTAGCGTTTCATGTGTTCATGATTAATTCACAAATGGCCTTGTTCTATCCAGGTAATTATACCTTGTTTACTTTATAATAAAGAGACTGGAGAATTTCATAATGGAGCCCAGTACATGTTGAATAATTATCATATCTGTGATGGTTTTATAAACATTTTATTGAAGTACACAAAAAGTAAATAACTAGTGTGATAAAAGTGAACATACTCCCTCTATCATCAATCAGGTCAGTGAATTGAACATTACAGTCAGCCCTCCATATCTGCGAATTCTGCATTCACAGATTCAGCCAACCATGAATTGAAAATATTCGGTGTAATATATTAAAAGTACAGTATAATGACTATTTATATAGTATTTACATAGTATTAGGTATTGTAAGTATTTTAGGGATGATAAAGTGTACTGGAAGAAGTACCCAGGTTATATACAAATGCTATGTCATTTTATAAAAGACAGTTGTGGATTTTGGTATCCCCAGCGGACACTGAGGGATGACTGTATATGCACCCTAAAAGTCTCTTTCAAACATCCTGCTACCTACCACACCTCTTCTCCACAAGGGGATATAGATTAGTTTTGCTTATTTCTGAACATAGCATAAATTGAATCATATGGTGTGAATTTTGTGTCATTCCTATTCCTTTTCAACCTTACGTATGAGATTCCCTGTTTTTTCATGTATCAAGCAGTTGCACCAATTTGTAGTCACAGGGTATATGAACATTCCAGTAGTTTCATATCAAGACAATCCTTATTATTTTCTATATTTAATTTTAGCAGTTCTAGTGGATGTAGATAGCACTTATTTTAGTTTTAATTCATATTTGTCTGTGGCTAATGAAGCAGGTTTTCATCCCAAGTTTAATGTCTTAAACACATAAGACTATTTAGATTTCTGTTTTTTTCTCATCAGTTTTGCTAAGTTACATTGTTATAGTTACCTGTCTTGTCATCCAAATTTGCACATATTTTGGCATATAGTTGTTTATAATAGCTATTTTTAAAAATCTCTATAAATTCTGAAGTGATGCCTCTTTTTTATTCCTAGTATTTATCATTTGTATCTTATTATTTATTAATATTTTAATTTTGCTTTTTTTTTTTTTTTTTTTTGTTTTTTCTTGGGGTATTTTCTTTTTTAAAGGTATACTTTTTGTTTTTTTTTTTTTTTCTAAGGTTTTGCAAGGGTAATTTGCCCTTTCAAAGGCACCCTTTTGGTTTTTCTTTTTTTTTTTTTTTTTTTGTGAGGTTTTTTTCTTTGATTAATTTCCACATTTTTTTCCTTCTTAATTTCCTTCATTCTGTTATCTTTGGGCTTAACTAACTGTTTATTCTCTAACCTTCTGGAAATGGATACTGCTATGGTTTGAATGTTTTACTCAAAGTCTGTGTGTTGGAAAGTTAATTCCCACTGCAGCAACCTTAACAGGATCTTTAAGAGGTGATTAAGTCATGAGGAACCTACCCTTGCGAATGGGCTACCCTCATGCATAGGTTCATGCTATTACTGCAGGAGTGGGTTTGTCATCATGAGATGGATTCATTATATGAGAGAGTTTGGTCTCTCTTGGGCTTTCTTGTGTTCTCTTGCCCTTCCACCTTCCATCATGGGATGACACAACCACAAGGCCCTCAGCAGATGTAGGCCTCTTAACCTTGGATTTTCCAGTCTCCAGAACTCTAAAAAATACATTTCTTTCATTTATAAATTAACCGGTCTTTGATATTCTGTTATAGCAACACAAAATGAATGAAAACAATTACATAAATAATTTATTATCAACCATTTTTTATTTAAATATGTATATTTCAGATTTAAATTACTTTAGATTTTCGTTTCGTTAAAATATCTAATTTTCATTGAGATTTCTTTGAGATTTCTTTGACTTATCAGCTATTTGTAATTATAGTTCTTAATTTCCAAACATCTGGGGCTTTTCTACATTTTAAAAATGTTTCCTAGCTTAATGTCATTGTGTTCAAAACAAAATATGTATAGTCTCAATTATTTGAAATGTGTTAAACTTGCTTTATATCCTGGTGTATGATCAATGCTGAAAATGTTCTGTAGTTGCAGGATGCAGTGTTCTATAGATAGCAATTAGTTCAAGTTTGTGAGTCATATTTTGCAGATCTGTGATTTCAATGACTTTGCGTGTTTTTCTTATCAAGTATTGAGAGAGTTGTATTAAAATCTTCTTTTATAATTATGTGTTCATGCTTGTGATTTCTTCTTTCACTTATGTCATATTTTGCATTACATATATGTATTCATGCATTTAGGTGAATACAAATTAATAAACTTTTTAGCTTCCTGGTAAATGAAACATTTTGCATTATGAACTCCCTAATATTACTTTTTGTATAAGAATTTGAATTCTGTATTCTAAATAACTAAGCTATAAATTTCCAAAATATATAATTTCAGCAATATTGTAAAAATTTCTAGCATTATGTCCAAATGAATTGTTGTGTTACAGCTCTTTTGATGATACTCAGTTGTTTACTGGCCTTTTTAATTGCAAAAGTACTTTTAAGTCTTTTAATAAATACTTTATGGTGCCTATTTGGCTTTGAAACCTTAAATTTTGAATCAGACCTGTCATCTCATAATCACCTATTATAGTCTGCTTGGGCTGCCATAAGAAGAAATTATAGACTGGGTAGCTTAAACTACAGAATTATATTTTCTCACAGTTCTGGAGACTGGAAGTCCAAGATCAAGGATTCAGCAGGTTTGTTTTCTCCAGAGGCTTCTTTCCTTGCCATGTAGATGGCTGTCTGTTCATTGTATCCTCACATGCTCTTCTGTGTGTGTACATCCCTGGTCTTTTATTTGTGTGTCCAAATTTTCTCTTCCTGTAAGAACCCCAGTCAGATGGGCTTAGGACCCACCTCAATGGCCTCATTTTAATTTAATCAAATGTTTAAAGTCCTTCTCTTCAAATATAGCCATATTCAGAGTTACTGAATGTTAGACTTCAGCATATGCATTTTGGGCATACATTTCATCCCATAGCAACATCACTGGCTACTACATGTACTACTAGAATTAGTAGGAAGGAATTTTATTATGCACTTTTCTGGTGGTTACATTTTTAACAAACTCTTTATATGATATTTTTTCTTATTTAAATGCTCTTATGTAATTAAGAAAATTTCCTCTTCGTTTTCATGGGCGTTTGTATATGTTACATGAGTACCTCATAATACTCTTTAATATTTAACAACAAATATTCTTTCAGTAATTAACATGTAAAATGCACAAAGAGAATACGCTTATTTGGAAAGGTTGCAAATAACACAATGGGATGTTGAGACAGCTCCTTGTATCAGACTGTTCAGACAGACCTATATATTTTGAATACTTTTCTTACATTTTAGATAGCTCACAATCCAACTGATCACTCATTTTGATTCAAGCTTACTTGATTAAAAAAAAATGAAAACATATAGTGCTTTCTTATGAGGCTCATAAGTCAATTCTAAATAGCCATCAATTTTCATCTGTTCTTGCTCATGTGTTGTGTGTCAAGAGTTGAGTGTTGTAAATTCCAGCCTGAACAGACTGACATTTTAGATGATATGGCAGACTACTATGGGCTTCTAAAAATACTAAAACTTTTTTTTTTCTTTCTAGTCTTGATTTAAATTGAATGAGGCCCATGTGATTGAGTTCTGGCCAATAGAGTTTAGACAAAAATGATGGACACCATTTCCAGGCCGAAGTAGTTAAAACCTTCTGTAATCATTCCTTCACTTTCTTTCTCTGTGCTTTTGCTGAATCGAGATTCCTCTATGGATTCAGAGGAGGGCAAAGCTACAATACAGAGGAGTCTAGATCCATAACTGACAATACGGAAGGCTGTCTGCTGATCAGGAACATGTAATTTACACATAAAAAAACAAACTTTTATTGTAATATGCCATTGAAATTTGGGGCCTTACCACAGCAGCAAATATTTACTTAACAGATACAGATGGTCAATTTGTAATTTTACATATTTTACATAATATTCATTGCTGAGAAGCTTCCTGTTCAATGTTTTATTATAAAACACTTGAGGACTTTTTCTCTTAAATTTTTTTCTACTTGATTAAAATGTTATTGATGTTCTAGATGATGTCCATAAAAAATTAGAAGTTTCTTCCACTGCTTCTTACTTATCCATTCTTAACTTTCTCTACCCCTTTGCATTTTTTAGCTTCTAGTTTGATAAATTTTCTACTTATTATTTCTCAAACATCAAATATTTCTCTCTATACATTTGTTTTTCTGGTATATCTTCTCCCACATGGTCATTGAAGTCCTGAATTTTCTGTTGAAGGTTTTATTATTACTCAGTGAATTATTATGTTATGACTCATTTCTGAACCATTATTTTGACATTTGTCAAATCGATGCATGATGTTAGGAGAAAGGACTCTAGTCTTTATCAAGTACCTCTTATGAACCACTATATATTGTAAGCGTATTTAATGGTTACAATCAATTGAGTGTTCACTATGTGCCAGATGCACATAAACAAATGCGTTCAATCACCAGAATAACCTTATGAGGTGTGTGTGTGTGTGTGTGTGTGTATATATATATATATATACACACACACACACACACATATAT
>NW_016807417.1:910099-929478 GCF_001698545.2 Rhinopithecus bieti | reverse complement strand
TATATATATATATATATACACAAGGTCTCACTGTATCACGCAGGCTACAATGCAGTGAGTGGCGTGATCTCAGCTCACTGTAGCCTCAACCTCCTGGGCTCAAGCAATTTTCCCACCTCAGCCTCCCGCGCAGCTGAGACTACAGGCGTGTGTGCCACCATATCCAGTTAAATTTGGTATTTCTACAAAGAGATGGAGTTTTGCCATGTTGCCCACGCTGGTCTCAAACTCCTGAGCTCAAGCAATCCACCCTCCTTGGCCTCCCAAAGTGCTTGGATTACAGGCATGAGCCACCGCACCTGGTTTATAAGATAGATTTTTCACTCCCATTTTATAGAGAAGAAACTGAGGTATTAAAGAGGTGAAAAAGTTTATAACCTAGTGGGAATTTAAAAAATCAAGCTTTTCCAACTATTCCACATGCTACTTACCTTTCATGAATAGTTTCTGGTTCTTTCATTAAGCTTGAAATGCATCTTAGATTTCTGGAGTCAAAAATTGTGCTTTGCACCAAAATTGTTCAGTAAATATTTGGTAGTTCATATCTACATTTGAGTTTCTTTCAGAGCAGTGTGTTTTGTTGTTGTCACTGTTTTTTGGTTTTTGGTTGTTTTTGGAAACAGGCTCTCATTTTGTTGCTCAGTCTGGAGTGCATTGGCCCAATCATGGCTCACTGCAGCCTCGACCTCTTGGGCTCAAGGGATCCTCCTGTGTCAGTCTCCCAAGAAGCTGGGACTGCAGGTGTGCATCACCATGCCCAGCTAATTTATTTATTTTTTTGGAAAGATGGGGTCTCACTATGTTGCCCAAGCTGGTCTTGAACTCCTGACCTCAAGCAACCTTCCCACTTAGGCCTCCCAAAATGTTGGTAACACAGCAGGAGCTGCCACATCCATCCCAGAGCAGATCTTTATTTCAGAAAAATGTACTTAGGCTTTAACCCTATGCTTAACCTCTCCATTTGGCAAAGTCAACATCCATGTTCAAATGCCCAACACCATGATTCAGTAGTCGGGCCCCCTGGGAATTGAATCAGGAATTTCCTGGGATTGCAGCATATATCAAGTCAGGCATGGACAAATCCAGATTTCTTGAGTTTACTGTATTTTTTAAATGAAGGGACTGACATGTAACCAGAGCAAGTCTGGACCAGAACTGCCCTGTTGATATTTTTTACAGCTCAAAGTTCATAGGTTCACCTGTAAGAATCCATCTTGATATTCCATTTTCTATGAAATAATAAGCACTCAAAATTTGTCTGACTCATTATAGTCTTACCTTAGTCTCTAATCTATGCTTCCCTTTAAGAAGAGAATTACGAGGTCTTTAAATGAATATCAAAATGAGCAGAGTGTAATTAGGGCTGCATTCTGTAATAACCCTACTTTACTTATTTAATACTATTTAAAAGTTCATCTCATGTACTTTGGTCACTGAAAAATATGAAATTATTTCAATTATTAATAATATCATTATGTTTACAACCTGTTTTCAGGTATTCATGAATTTTATATATATTTATTATTTTATGACAATTTATATATTTTATGCATTCCGTTTTCAGCAGAAAAATGGGTTGTAAATAGGATAATTGCTAATATATATTCCATGACTTTAATGGACTTTTCTTCCCTGTGGATCATTATTAGTTTTCTCCTAAAACCCCTTTTAATTAATCAAAAGAAAATAGGAGATTTCCATTAATATCTGAGCATCTTTTCACCTTAATTTGTTCTGAAGCGCATATGTGTCATGAATTGTGAGTCCTTGGACAGATAGGGGGAAAATAATGCAACTCATGTTTTCTTACATTGGTAAAACATGGTCACTTCATGATCTGATAGATTATAATGGTGTTCTTGGCCTTTCTTGTAGTACTTGCTTCCCTGAAAATATGTTTATTTAGGCTTCTCTGCCCTTTGTGTTTGACAGCCCCTGGGAATAGAGTGTTCATAAATGTGACACTATTAGACACACAGACAGATTTTTTAAAATTATCTAAACCAAAGTCGTATCATTTGAAAGTTTCATTTGGGTCTAAGGGATAATGTAAGCACATATCACCAAGGACTGCACTTTACAGTGTATACTCAGCAGAACTGCAGATAAAAAGAAATAAATATCATTAACCTATGGGTCTCAGAAGAAAGAAAACAACAAGCAGCCCCTGGGGATTTTACTCACAGGACAGATGCTATATTTAAAAATAAATTCTTCTCCTTTAAAATTAGGCCACGAATTAGGCCAGAAAATAAAGATATAATGAACACTGCAATACTTATGAATACTGAAGACAGCCATACTTATATGGTTTTTCTTTCTGATTTTAATTTGTATAGGTCTCAAAATATGAGACAGAGTCTTCACTTAAAAACAGAAATGTTCAGGCAGAGCAAAATCCCAAATGCGGGGAGGTTACAGAAACATCAGGAGAGCAGAGTCCATTGTCACTGGGTACTGTGTAACTCACAAATGAAATTACCACTAACACATCTTATATCCCAAACTGAATTCACTGGAATAGCAGAAGACAAGTGATAGGTTTTCTGATTTCCTCTGGAAAGATGAGTGTGTGTCTGTACCTGGAATCTAATTACAGGCAAGCCACTAATAAAACTACGAGATACTTGACAATATGAGAGGGAAAATTGTACAAACAGAAAATTTATGACAGTGATTCACAGCACCACTGCAATAAAAGAATCTAGTTTGAGTGACACTTCCTGAATAGTAATAAAAAATTAGAAGCCCATTCAACCACCCAGGATATTATCAATATTTACTCCTTCTTTGGTTGTCAGTTTCATGTCATGCCCCCAAACCTCCTTTAATGGAAAGGAAAGAAATATAGGTTCTCCTCCCCACATACATTTAAACAATAAGTCTTTAGCCTTTAGGACTCTTTTGTTTTTCTGCAGGCAAAAGCAAGGAATTCACTTTTGTCACTCTTGAGAAAAGCTGCTCTGTGGTGAAGAGCACAATTTTAAAGCCAGACAGACTTAAACTTTGATACTAACATTTCCAAATGCTGGAAGAATGTGATCCTACCTGTTTAAGCACTGATTTCTCATTTTTAATATGAATATGATAATTGCTGGGGGAGGTAGTGGAAGAATTAAATTAGGTATTATATTAACTGCAAAATGCAATGTCTTGCAAAGGTAAATACTGAATACACAGTAGCTGAGAGAAAGTGTGTGTGTGTGGGGGGGGGAGGGTATGAGAGAGAGAGAGAGAGAGAAACAGGGGATAAAAGAGGTAGAAAATATGGAAGAATTTAATCCATGATTCTGCAACAACTTTTCAGACAACATGGTCCAAGCTTTATCCAAAAGATTTGGTCTTTTTAAAGCTTGAGTAAAGAAAAAATGGGTCACTTTTGAAAAGTTACATTGAAGATGTTTATTTTCTACATAGAATTCTGGTTGGCTGCTGATTTAATTACATATTTTAATTTAACAACTCCATAATTAGAGACTGATCTTTACCTGTTATTGATCATTAATTGAAAAATTCCCAAGGACACTCCCTAAATCTCATAGTAACATATAAAGACAATGAAATACATTGGGTTGAATACAAGCTAAAATAACGTGCTAATGCAATTAGTAATCATTTCTGTAAGTGTGTTAATAATTAGTTAACATTTTTGTTCTTTAATTCCTAGGTGTTATTTTTTCCTGAAGTGGATTTGTGGATTTGTGTCTTTACCCATTCTTGGCCAACGACTGAGACCAAAATTAAACTACTTCAAGAAAACAGCACTATTCTGGAACACTCCCGTTATTTTAAGTATTGGTAGAATTTCAGGAGCCTTTATTGACTATATCTTAATTCTTAGGGATAGTATTGCTATAGATAAGTTACTGATTTTGGGAGGCTTTACTCAGGCTAATATCATAGCATATATTAACTGTGAAATGCAATGTCTTGCAAAGGTAAACACTGAATACACAGTGGAGGAGAGCAAGTGTGAGACAGAGAGACAGAGAGATAGACGGAGACAGAGAGAGAGGGAAACAGACAGGGGATAAAGACAGATAGAAAAACAGGGAAGAATTTAATCCATGATTCTGCAACAGCTTTTCAGACAACGTGGTCCAAGCTTCATCCAAATGATTTGGTCTTTTTAAAGCAGAAGTAAAGAAGTAATGGGTGACTATTAAAAGTGCTAATTTTATCTCAGATCAGCAGAGAATTCAAAAGTATAATTCTGCAGACTGATATAGAGGCATTTCCTAAGGATATTACACAGAATTTAGCATCAAAAAATGAAACCAACCAAACAAACAAAAGCTATGGAGATTGGGCACTATGGTCCATGGAAACATGAAAGCCGTTCCTAAGAACTTTCATGTCACGATAGGTATTAGAGATATATACAGCAATCAATTAATAAGCAATCACAATTTTTCCCCCATCTGCATTTATTTTGCTTGTCTGTGGGGAGGAAAGAAATGTGTAGAGGAAGGAGAGACTTTAAAGGTGACGGCAAAAATGCATACTTCTACATTCTTCCTTTTCTCCCATCTCTTCCATGCAGGGAGGAGAAGGTCCACAAGTTCTAACATTCCAAAAATCCTGCCAGGGCCATACTTGGTTCTCAATGGTCAGATATGAAATTAGTTTCAGAACTGCAGCTCTAGAGCAGTGTTTTCCTCAGTGTGATCCTGAAGCCTCTGGTAGACCACAGGGAACTTGCCAACTTCATGGAAAAATAAAAATAGCAAGTCATTTATGTACTTCTCATGCCAAATGACTAGCAATTCTATATACTTTTACTCCACAGAAAATTGGGCTATTTAGAGTAGAGTAAGGGTTAAAAACAGTTCAGTATCCTTAAGCAAAAAGAGCATGTTACTGGAACTTGGACGACCTAGTTTAGTACTCCCATAAGGGGTATGACTGCCACACAACTCTCATCACTTTGTAAAACTCCTTGTCTGTCCATACACATGGAACTCTGTCAGTATTGGGGAAACATGCTTCATTTTCAGAACATCTTGATTTTGTGAAAATTGCCTGTAATCCCAGCACTTTGAGAGGCCAAAGCAGGTGGATCACCTGAGGTCAGGGGTTTGAGACCAGCCTGGCCAACATGGTGAAATCTTGTCTCTTCTAAAAATACAAAAATTAGCCAGGTGTGGTGGCCGGCATCTGCAAGCCCAGCTACTCTGGAGTCTGAGGCAGGAGAATTGCTTGAACCCGATTGGGAGTTGGAGATTATGGTAAACCTAGATCACGCCACTGCACTCCAGCCTGGGTGACTGAGCGAGGCTCTGTTTCAAATAAAATAAAATAAAATATTGTCAGTTGCTACATTTTTTTGCTGGTCATGTATTAGTTGAATTACTAGTAGGTGGGTCTTTTGAAACTTTTATTTGTTCTGCTCTTATGTTATCAATTCAATTTTATTTTTTATTTATTTTTTTTTTTTTTGCAATTGTTAGTTAAAACAAAGAATTTTCTGTATTTCCCAGCTTCCAAAATTGGAATGTGGGAATGCAAAGAATAGTTTAAAACTGAAACTGCCTTTGCAAAATTATAACTGAGGAAATTATGACAGTAAAGAGGTCAGATCTAACTTATTCCATCTTGCGTCTAACCTTGAAGTTGTCCTTGTTCATTCGGGGGCATAGGCTGAACTAACTTTGGGAAGGAATTCAGTTCATGGTTTGACTCTGAAACAAAATTGATCATAGCCCTTTCCCGAAAAGACCCCCTGCTTGCCTGGGGACCAGTATGCCTTTGTAGGACTAACAAATTAGCTGCAAGATTAGAAATTATGATTGAGGGGTCATGCAACCGAGTCTGAACCTCCCCAAATGGCTCCTGGGGATAATATCATTATCGTAAAACCTAAGATATTTTAGGGTGCTTGAGATATTTAGCAGACCCTGCATTCAATGGATCAGCTGACACCACCCAGACTGGTAATCTGACTCAACCAGTTCTGCCATCCCACCCAGGAGCAGAAGACTCCAGGAGCAAGAAAAACTCACTTTGATCTCTTATGATTCTATCTCCAACCTGACAATCGACACTACCCACTTCCCAAGACCCTACCCACCAAATTATCTTTAAAAACTCTGATCTCCGAATGTTCAGGGAGAATGATTTGAGTAACGATAAAACTCCAATCTTCTGTACAGCTGGCTCTGTATGAAAAACTCTTTCTCCATTGTAATTCCCCTGTCTGGATAAATCAGCTCTGTCTAAGCAGCGGGCAAGGTGAACCCATTGGGTGTTTACAAAACCACTGCTCTAGAATTGCTTATTCATCTTTTTACCATTAGAAGGAGCGAAGTTTTCCAGCATAGACTGACATAAACCCATCCTTAATTAGAGGGGTTTTTAGAGATTTAATCCTGATTAGATTGGCTAAGATCAGATTGCCCTTTTCAGAAGATCGAGTCTAGGCTGGTCTTACTCTACTAAGAAGTCTAGTCTCGTCCTACTGGCTCCAGTTTATCAAGCTGGGTAGGAACATAACCAGTCTGGACCAATCATATTTGATTGATAAGACATTTAGAATTGGAATTCAGAGACACTGGTTAGACTCTGGCATTGCTTGTTGGAAAACATTGGTCTTAATAATGCAAAAATGCTGAAAAGGGCAGCAAAATGGTTTTCATTAAACTGTGGGTTCTTTGTCCTGCTTTTCTAAAGTCAGAGAAAGTAATCCTAAGAGTTTTGGAGGTATCTACATTTTAATAAAATCTCCAAGTTTTTACATAGGCAGAATATGCTAATCAAGAAATGAGTCCATTTCTACCTATAAACCAGGACTCAAGGCACTCAGAACGGTTAATGTTAATCCATGAGAGAGAGATATGATCACTAAAATGACAAACTAGAGTTCTATTTTGCTTGTGTTCCCAAGGGCAATGTATTTAAAAGGGTCTTTTGCTTTCAGTTGGCATTCACAACTGGAAGTGCCCATTCAAAATCAAATCTCTTTTATTTATAAATGATTACTAATGGTATGAAAAGGCAGATAGAGTCCCCTATTGAAGAGAGACGTGCTCAAAAACTCACTTGAGAGTTTTTCACCTTTATGATGCTCCATATGTATGGACATGGAAGTTCAATTAAATATGGTCCATGAATTTGATAATTATTCAGATCATTTGCCCTGCTCTCTGATATATGTCTCTGGTAGCACAGCATAGATATAGTAGCATAGCATACATGTATTTATCTGATAACCTAGATATATTAATAGTATGTATAATATATGATACATCTATGCTGGAAAATAGACACTTAGTGTATATTTCTAAGTCTTTTCTATCAAAGATATAAGAAGAGAATATTTCAGTGTTCTCTTTATTCTTAAAATATTATTTGGGAGGTCTCTAGAGTAAAGCAACAAAAGATGAAAACATGCAATCCTTCTATTTTAGGGAATAGCAAAATAAGTTGCTGCTGGTGTGGTGGTGCATGCCTATAATCCCAGCTACTCAAGAGGCTGAGGCATGAGAATTGCTTGAACCTGAGAGGAGGTGGAGGTTTCAGTGAGCCAAGATTGCACCACTGCACTCCAGCCTGGGTGACAGAGTGAGACTCTGTCTAAGTAAATAAATAAATAAATAAATAAATAAATAAATAAATAAATAAAAAGCTTTCTGCTGCAGAAAGCTCTCTGGTGCAGCCAGATTTAACTGATTTAAACAAATTGATTCAAACAATGCAGTATGTACAATGATGAAAATAAAGATGTCCCAATATTGTTTTCTTCTTCAAAAATAATAAAAGATACTGTCCTCCCCACCAAGATAACTTTTAAAAACATAATATTTGAAGAAACACAGCCTGGTTGCAGGTTAGAACAACTCACCAGTGGAATACAAGAAGGTTAATGAAAATAATCAAAGTAGAAATGGGAGCAGCAAAGGGGAATTCTACTGGGAGAAGAGGCTTGTTGGGGATCTTGGCGGAACCTGGAGGTTCTCCTGAGTGTGGGGCTGATGATTGTCAATCCATTCAATCACACCTTAATCCGCCACTGCTGGGTTGGACCCAGAGCAACATAGATTTTCTGTACCCCTGCCAAGAGTCTAATAATCCACATCCTTTCTTTTGAAGGGTAGAAATCTCAATAGGATTGAAAACAAGTCACGGAAAAGGTGCCAGCGGGGGGCTTGTTTCATTATAATAACAAACCAGCTCCTGCTCAAAGAGAAATCACACTGAATTCCTTGCTGTCTTGTCGTAGTTGATTCTTTTTTTATCCTAAATATTTACCTTAATCCCTTTAAACCAAGGCCCTCCCGAAGGAATAGTTGCACTTCTTCCTGTATCTGGAGACTACTCTCTTTTGTGGGATTCCTTTAGTTGTTGCTATGAGTTTTCCATCCTCTCTAGAGAGGTTTTAGTTGCTGCTTCACTTCCTGGCTCTATATCTTATTTTCATAGTAAACTGTTAACTTGAATTTACTTTTCTTTTTTTTGTGTGTTACTTTTTCCAGCCCCTAATACGGAATCCTACAGGTATAGACAATCTTAAATAGCGAAGTAGGGTTTATATCTATTCCAGTTAGTTATTGATGTAGATTGTGGTCAGACCTAGAGAGATAAAAATATTCATACTGGGCCCTCTGCTTACAGCAACCTTGATTCAACCACAGTCTTAGCTCTTGTCATCCTGGTATCAATCAAGTAGCAACTGACTCTAGGAGCTTTGAAAATATAGCATTCCTGAGAAGATTCTGCCAAAACCAGGTTGCCCTTCATTGAAGATGGAGTGGATTCTGGTCTTGACCCATGGGCCCCAGTTTATTAAGCTGGATAGATGTCTGACCCAGGCCGGACCAATCAGACTTGACGAGAAGATATTTGGTATTGGAATTCAGAGATGCTAGTTAGGTTCTGGTAGTGTTTAAACTGAGGCAGAAGACTGCCCCTGTAGACAGCTGTGTTCTGTGCCTGGTAAAGAGACCTGATGAGACGACTGATCTGAAGGGGAAAAAAATGCTAATAGCCAGAGATTAGGCATCAGAATTCAGGCACCCCTGATAGGCACAAAAGGAGTAATGATGCAAGATTTTCCTCAGCCACTTTGCCAGCTCCAGACCTCTGGCTGGCAACACCCCACCCAGGCCTTGCTCATCCCAGGCACACTGCAGGAGTTGTCCTGTCTACTCACCCCACTGAACCATGCCTGGCTTACACTGCGGCACATATCCCATGACTGCTGCAACTGTGTGCTCAGAGGGGAGGGGGTTGTGAGCGAGCCAGTGTGGGGTCTGGCCAGTCGTTCCAAGTGTGGGCACAGGGGCAGGCTCTGTGTGTGGCTTGCAGATGGACCAGGCATGTTGCAAGCAACAACTCCTATGGTGGACTCCGGTGTCCAGACAAGGGGAATGCAGTGGTGCTCAGGGAGGGGCGCTCATGACCCTGAAGCTCCAGAGGGCCTGTTACAGTGTGCTAACTAGCTCTTTTAGTCCTGTCACCCTGCTCTGGCCTGCAGCTCCACGGCTGACTCAGTCCCACTGCTACTTCCTGTCACATGGGGTGCCTGCCCTATGCTGGTGGAGGGCAGAGGGCCACGGGATTACAGCCTTCTTTGTACCCGTGTTTGGTGGGTCCTGAGTTCTTGTCCTGCATCCAAGAAGAATGAGGTTATGCTGACAATCAAAGGGTGAGGAGGGCAGAGAATAATTGTATTGAGTGACGAAACAGCTCTTATCACAGAAGGGATGTGAGGATGGTCTCTCATCCAAAGTTGGGTGGTCTGTCTCCCACTGTGGCTGGGTCTGGGGCTTTTATGGGCTGAGAATGGGAGAGGATAGGTGCTGATTGGTTTGTGAGTATGCAAAAAAGGCTAAAACAAAGGCACCACCCAAGGGTGGGCACAACAGTGTCAAAAACAAATTAGGGAAGAGTAGGTATATCTAAAATAGGTGAAGGGTGGGGATCAATCAGAGGAAAGCACACCAAAATGGGAAGACAGGCTCTCAATCCAGTCCACAGATTTGCCTGGGACTTGTAGCTAGGCTTTAAACTGTCTTCAGCTTGAAGGTCATGTTTCACCTGGCAGCTGCTCCTGTCTGCTTAGGATTTGTTAGCCTCCTGCCACTATCAGTAAGTTATAACCTTGTAGTTTCAATTTATAGTAGTAGTTCTGGAGAGGTCCCCTGTACTTGCTTACCTAGGGATCTGTGAGATAGCCCCATGTCCCTATCATAAATCTATATTTTTAATTACACTTGCTTAATTGGGATTCTATTATGGGAAACACAAAGACCTATGAAAAAGACAATTGGTTTCACGATGGTCATAGAATCATGCTATCTCTTAGCTTGACTGGACTACAGATATTTGATTCGACTCACTCATTTTACATGTGGCAAAACTGAGGCCTGTAAGTAATGTATTCATGGTTGTAAAAGATAATTAATGGCAAAACTGTGACTAGAAATGCAGATGACTGGTAGGAAGGGCTGGCGATCTCCAACACAAACAGAAAAACATAATTAGGGACAGAGTCCTGGAACTGAAGTCAGAGCATATGGAATGTTAGTCTTTTCTTAAAGACTCACTAGTTGTGTAACCTTGGGTACGTTTTTGGAGCTTTGGATTTGTATCTATTAAGGAGAAGGTTGGGACATATGTTCTATCTGATCTTCTCTAACTCTAAAATCATATGATTCTAAGCAGTGCCTCCAAACACAAAGTGAACTGGGTATTGGGAATAATTATCTAGAAAATGTGAATATGGTTGCTTGAGGAAGACATAAACCAGTTCACGCAGGTTGAGTGTCCAAGTGTTAAATTGAAAATGCTATTTTATAGCTCAAAGTTTCCTACTGAAGTCAGTCAGGGAGTCCCCAAAGTGGTAGTTTTACTTTGTGAGTTTTTCATATCAATTCAAGGCATAAACTGATTATGTGTGTAAACAGTGAGTTTGTCTTGAGAATCTGTCTGGAAAGTATCCAGAAGCAGACAGATGCCACAATGGCATTCCTTCTTTCAGCTAGTAGGACTATTGGTGAAAGGTTAACAGTAAATTCATTTGGCTGGCTATTTGAATAGAATGAACTGAAACAAATCTCTCTCCCCGAACTTCTGTTTCCCCCCTCCCACCTGCCAGCTAACCATATTATGCTTGTTGAATGAGTGAATGTGAATATGAGAGATTTTTTTTTTTACTTTCACTCATTAAAGTATATAGAACAAAGACATTATCAATGAAGTGAGAAGTTTTCATCTCCAAAATTTTAAGTTCTTCAGAACATATGTAATATAAGCTCATCAACATATACGTGGGACCTTGAACAGCATAAAATTCCCAACATAAGATACTCAATACAACTACCAATTCCCTCTGCTGGCATATATAGGGATAACTTTCCAGTAGGCCACATCTCTATTTGAGTTTCTTTATCTGCCCCTTCCTGAGGCCCTTCTCAGCCAGTGATGAAGTTCTAATCACCAAATTCAGTAACTTTTCCTAGGTCTCTTTTTCAGGTATCACTTTTGGTGTTTTTTTTTTTTTTTTTTTTTTTTAGATGGAGTCTCTCTCTTTAGCCCAGGCTGGATTGCAGTGGTGCAATCTCACTCACTGCACCCTCCACCTCCTGGGCTCAAGTGATTCTTCTGCCTCAGCCTCCCGAGCAGCTGGGACCACAGGCACATGCCACCACACCCTACTGAATTTTGTATTTTTAGTAGAGATGGGATTTCACCATGTTGGCCAGGCTAGGCTTGAACTTCTGACCTCAGGTGGTCCACCTGCCTCAGCCTCCCAAAGTGCTGGGATTACAGGTGTGAGCCACCACACTCAGCCTCCTCTTGGAACTCTTTTTCCCTCAGTTTGTACCTCACTGAAATTCCTTGATTCAGTTAATCCTGACTACCCTTCCTTTCTGTCTTCATCGATTCTTCTTCCACTTCTCACCTCCTAGGTGTGGCCATTCCTAAAAGTGTGCCCTTGCTTCTTTTCCCTCAAATTCCATTAAGTTCTTTGGGTGTTTCGTCAACTCTTGGGACAGTTAACTTTAAACTTCATTCAGTGATGCGAGGAGGAGGAGGAGGCTGGGGTTCCACAGAAAAAGTAATGGTGAAAGAAATTTTGGAGGTAGAATATTTAACCTTGGTTTGATATGGGGTATCTGATATGGAGAAACTGATGTAAATCCAACTTTAATATTCCCTACACCATCTTGAATAAAGATAAAGATTACTCAATAGTCCATCTATGCGAATGTATGCTTTTTGTTTGTTTGCTTTTATTTTTGCAATTGAATAATTTTAAGTTTTAGCATCTGGGTAAATACAGTGCGGTCCTGATGGTACATGTGGAAACCAACAACTGGAAAAAGAGTGGATATTTATACATTAAGTCTCTGAAGAATTTTCACACATCTTTTAGAGGCTTTAGATTTCCCCAGGAAGTACAAAAATACGTGTTGTTTGGGTAAAATCTACCTAACTGTAAATGGCAAGGAATTCAGCTGACATCTAAATTACACTATAACTATTTACAGGTATAAACCTAAACTCATTATCCTTTCTCCACCTCTCGAATGTTTCTCCTCCAGGATTATAAATTTCTCTCAGTAGTTTCATTCATTTCTCCTCATCTAGTGGTGATTCACAAACTGAGTGCAGTTGTGAGTGGAGCTAAGGCAGCTCAAAATCAACAGTAGGTGAGGCTTGAACCTGGTCATATGTGGGCTAGATTGTTCCCTCAGAGAAGTAAACCTAGATGTAGACGTAAGAAAGTCAAAGGTGGATAATCAAGAAATGAAATGTAGATGACAGGAGTGAAGCTGGAAGAATTAGTAAGTAAAGAAGTAAAGAAAAAACTCAGAATTAAAAATAAAGCAAAAATCTGTATCTCCAAATCTAAGTGAAATTGTCAACTGAGGTACTGCTCTAGTTGGTTTTTAATTCCTGTCATTCTGTATATATTTCCAGCCCATAGAGCTTCCTGTACATATTCATAGTAGCATTGATTACTGCATAAAATTTGTATTTCATTTTTCCTTCTCCCTTGCCCTTGACTTTTATATCTAGTCGAGTCTTCTTTCACCAGTTCTCTCAGTTCTCTTCTTTTCACTTCTTCTACAAGGCCGTTGTTCAGGTGCTGACCACCTTATTTTTAAAAGCTTGAAATAAATCCTCTGTGTTCTCTGTCCTAACTCTAGGTATTCTGTCACGGACACTTCACAATTCACATTGTTGCAAAGCCTTGTTCATGGCACTCATCTGCTCAAAAATATTTAGAAATTCCTTATTGACTGTGGCTAAAAACGTCGAATCTCATTATTTAAGGCCTTAAAAAATCTTTCTCTACTTGGCTTTAAGTCTTATCTTCTGTTATCCTCTATATATTCTACCTTAAAAAAATGTGTCTTCTTGTTTTCATTTCTCAAATATGTCTTGTGTTTTTACACACATTCTTCTTTCTTGAAGTCCGCTCCCTGCTATATCTAGTTGTAGAAATCTTATCATTTTTTTTAAGAATCAGTTGAAACAAGGTTTACATTCATTCTACAAATTCTTTTTTAATGCTTACCAAATTCCAGACTAAGTGCATGCAGCATGCTGAGAAAATAAATTGATGGCATTTTCCCTACTAAAATAGAAACATATGATACCTTAGAATATGCTAACATGTAATATGTATTATACAATATAATGTGTGTTAGTATATTATATAATACGCATATTATATATTACATATATTACATATTATGTATATTATAAGGTAGTTATGTACTATAATATATATTATATTACAGTAAGAAACTATTGTATCAGGCATCTTAATCCAGCCTGGGGAAGGCTCTTTGGAAGGGGTTGCTCTTAAGCAGGGTACTGAAGAAGAAGTAGAATTTTACCAGGAAAAGAAAAGCAATTGGGAGTTAGAGATTTTTTTTCATGCAAAGGGACAAGTCTATTAAGAACATGAGTGATATGAGTTTACCCAGAATTCTGTGAGTATATTAAGCAGTTTGCTCTAGCCAGACATTATCTTTTTGCTCTCCAAAGTATTATTCACACTACGCATAAGATACTTTAAATATGCTCTGTACATACTGGTTTTGTCCATTTCTCTCTAACTGTCATGAAAGGCAGAGATTATTTCCTACCTCTTCATGCATGTTTCTCTTCCAAGAGTAGTGGTATACACTTAGTAGATGTTCAATATTCAATAAATAGGAGTTGAACAAATAAAAGCTGGCATAGACTGGATATCTGAATCCTCTTTCACAGGTTTGGTTTTCCTACTTGTCCCCTACATTGAGGAAAATAAAAACTTGACCATTCTAGGGGCATCGTGTCACCAAACAAAAGTGGGAAACTACAAGTAAATGTCATAAA
This sequence comes from Rhinopithecus bieti, assembly GCF_001698545.2. Lineage (NCBI taxonomy): Eukaryota > Metazoa > Chordata > Mammalia > Primates > Cercopithecidae > Rhinopithecus > Rhinopithecus bieti. The sequence goes on along the minus strand of NW_016807417.1, from coordinate 915,144 downwards.
AAGAAAGGTAGTGGGTTTTGATGGATTTTTTTTTTTTTTTACTTACTTAACAGGGGAGCTCAAAATTCTGTTCTGTGGATTTAAGACAAGCTCCTTAGCTTTTTGGTTTTTGAGTGCAGGAAATTGAAAAGTTACGCACAATGGGTTTTCTGACCGGCATCTGGAAAGAGAAGCACACATTCAGGGTTCTCCTAAATGTAAAAATGTTATAATAAAATTTATGTTACTGGAATGCTATAATTTTAAAATCTTAAGTTTTAAAGGTTAAAAAATTCATAGAGAAGGCTGATCATGCTACTTACTTCTGCCCCCTTGGCAACTGTTTGGATTACTTATAACCCACGTGTGGAGAAGTCAGTCCCTAGAGAGCTTGTTACCATGCGCTAGGAAGTAAACTGGGGTCTCCTGATGTAGTATTGTTAGGTGTCTGACATCTTCTCTTCAAACCGGAATAATTGAATACAGTGAAAGCTAAAAAAAATAGACATTTTATTGCGTTTACATTTTCCTCAATTCTGCCACCAACCCTCCTCACCACCACAGGACTGATGCCATGAACTCATCATCAATCTGGCTCAGCTGCATAAGGTTACTGCCCTGCAGAAGAAGGACAGTGTCACATCACGACCATCAATCATTCTGATTTACTCCTGCAGTTGCTAAATTCTGATCTGTCCATTCCTTACATGCTCTTTGCTAACATGCTTCTCCAAACTAGCTCCTAACTTTTTACCAAATTTACCTGAACATCTTTTCTCCCAAATCTTCTCAATAGATTGTTCCTATATTTATTAATGATACAACTATTTTCCCAGCTACCTAAACTAGAAAATGTGGAATATGACTTAGACTACAAGCATATTTTATATCTTTAATGTCTAGAAAGTCTAGCCCCTTATTTTCACTTCTATTTTCCATATTTTGATTGAACTACCTAGCTTTGCTCAGCTGCATTGCGGTGATACTCTTCTAATTGCTTTTTCTGTCTCTTCTCCATTTTCCCATTTGGCATACTCTTTCCAACTATTCCTTCAGTTGCAGATTGAGTGATAACACTCTGCTCCTCTACATCCTTCAATAACTTCCTGTTCATCCACAAACTACCTAAAAGATTCTTCCTTCAGACATTCAGGGTCATTTCTACTACATTTTTAGTTTCACTTTCCCAGGCAGTGGAGAAACTAAGAGCATGGCTTCTGTGGAGAGATACTTGGATTCAGACTGTGTCTGCCTTTAACTTGCTGAGTGACTTGAACAAGTTACTCAACCTGCCAGTCCTTCAGTTTATGCATTTATAAAATAAAGTGACTGGTAATTACCACAGAGACTGGATGATAATTAAATGAATTAGTGCTAAAATTTGAATGTGTCTCCTGAAGTTCACGTGTTGGAAGCTTATTCTCCAATGTAACAGTGTTAAGAGGTGAGACCTTCAAGAAGTGATTAGGTCATGACGACTTTGCCTCCATGAATGGATTAATGCTATTATTGAGGGAATATGTTAGTTATTGTGGGAAGAGGTTTCTGATAAAAGGAAGAGTTCAGCTGTCTTTGCTTCTCTCTCTTTCTCATGCAGATTACTTTGGCCTTCTGCTTTCTGCCATGGGAAATACAGCAAGAAAGTCCTCGTCATATGCAGCCCCTCCATGTTGGACTTCCTGGTCTTCAGAACCATAAGCCAAATAAACTTCTATTGTTTATAAATTACCAAGTCTCAGGCATTTTGTTAGAGTGCACAAAATGGACATTTAGTAATGTGAAATGCATTGAAGTATACTTTGTACAAGATAAGCACTGATTAAATATTAAAGATCTTTATTAGTATCTTCCATTGTTACTTCTCTTATAATAATTTAAAAGTTATAAAACCAAAAGTCTTTGAACTGTAAAAAAGACTTTGAGGTCTTCATTTCACTAATAACAAAAGTGAAGTCCAAAAAGATTAAATAACTTTCTCAGGGCAACATAGCAACTTAATGACAGGTGAGAAACATGACACTGTTTTCTGACCAGTGTTTTTAAGGCTTTCAGTGTTCTAGTCACTGATAATTTGTGGTGACCAACATTGAAATCAGTGATTCATTTCACAGATAAGATATAAATTAAAAGTTCATAAGCCTATGAATTGGTAGACTAAAAACCATGGAAGCAAACATCTGTAAGTAATAATCTTAGACTATTTTTCTCATATATATATAGAGAGAGTCTAAGCAACTAATAATCTGATGACTTCAGGTTTCAATTCTGAAAGCTGAGTATGAAAGCATCTGAGAGTGTATATGCTATCTTAGAGTATGTCTGCTTTTCAACTTCATATAGCAAGTTTTATTGCTGTTTATTTTTAAAGAGTATTATCCACATATTTTTTGCTCTATATTTGCAGTTAATCAAGAGTTCACTCTATTGGATTTTTTATTGTTCATTAAAAATCTCTTTTCTGGGGCATAAATTAAGAGCAGTGTATGCAAGTTTGTCAGTTTTACTTGTGTCTTATTTGCACTGCAAGTCTAGATACACACTGATCAGCTGCCATCACTGTTTTCCTTCTCTACAAGGCTAAGTTGTCAAGTTATTACCATCTGTTATTCCATGATTCACATTCTCTGAAATGCTCTGATTATATAAGACTTAAGTTGAAGGTACAGTGAACAGCTGAAGGGCCCCATCCTTCCCATTCCAGGTTGCTAGACCATGCAGACTCTAACTGTTCAACTCAAGCTCCCTAAACGCTTGGCATATTACAACATTTATCTTTATTTTTCTTTAAAAAAATCATCACTGATCACATCAGTTTTGTTACAATAATATTCGTAACTCAGGCTGGAATGCAAAACATTGTAATTATAATTTCTTTTAGTTGTTCTATTTTTTAAAGGAGTAAGAGTCTTTGAAAAAGTCAGAAAGAAAAGAAAGTCTCAAATGGCTGATAGAATAAAATTATAAAAGGTTAAAGAGAATAAGCTTTACCTCCTAAAATACAATAACAAAAATAATACCTTTGCAAATACATACTGTGTATTAACTACTTCATCTCCCAACACTTGCAGCAATCCTGCATGATTAAGGATTATCATCATTATTCCAGAAATAAGGCACTCAGGCTGAAATATTAGTGGTCTGCAAGGGCATAGAACCAGTATTTGCCAAAATAACATTTTCTTCTCAGATTTGCCCAACTCCAAATTTTGTTGTGTCTCCATCATAGCATACAGCATCTATAGCTCATTTCCTTTCAAAAAAAAAAAAAATGAAACAAAAAACAAAACCTCAGACATAAGGTTTCTCTCAAGTTGAGTTCTGGGTTAGGAACATGATGACTGTATGCATTCCTTTCTACCATTTGCATCATCAACACATACACAAACACTTTAAGACCTATTTATTTTAAGTCAAACTTTCCTTTCTTTATTTTTAGATCATGTACAGTTTCAAATTTAAGCAACTATAACAACAACAAAACTCAAAACTTTGCAGGAAGGAAACTTTGAAGTTGAAATGATTTGGTGAGCATGTGGCAAGATAAACCTCACCAGGCTATGAGAGGTTATTACAAAAAAGGACAAATAATCTTTAAAAATTATGAACACAAGTCATACCCCTAAAGGTGACATAAAATATTACATTCAGTGGATTTTGCAGTAGAGGAAAGCTGAAAAATAATAGGAATTGGAGTAATCCACAGGAAATGAAACTATCCATGTACTAAAACAAGGATAACTAGCCTTAAAACTACAATCTTGATTCCAGGTGTTCAAACCCTAAGTCTGTATAATCATTATGAATAAGATTCTTCAACCTCTGAAATAAATTAATAAATACATTTAAAAGCAACTTTAAATTATTTTTTCATTAATAAAAATATAGTTCCAGGAATGAAGAAATAAGAGGAGAATTGACACCCTGCCTTGTGGCTTACACTGGATTTAGTAAAACGTATTACAAAACTTTGTATAATGAAACCAGGCCACCTTTAGTGTTTAGAGTTCAGGGCCAAGATTTTGACAGCATAAAATTATGAGGCAACAATCCAACTTGTGTACATCAGATTTCTTTTTCATAATCAGACATTTTCATCCATGCCTTTTGGGATCAGAAGAGTTTCGTGGCACACTCAGGAAATGACATCAACTGTACTTAGTGGCAAAGGGTCTTTAAGTAAAGAAAGAAAACGTTCAAATCCCAAAAGTAACAACAGAGGCTAATGGAGAATGAATGATTCCAAACGTCAGAAAAATGAAGGCAATGCTCATATTTTTTATTCTTAGAGAAAATCTGGAATAAATGAAAATAATGTCTAACCTGCTGTAAGAAGATTCTATTTGGCTAAAAAGTGACCAAGATGAACTTGAAAGACACACCAATAATTTATGGTAGAAGAAATAACAACCTTAGCTTATCTAGGTCTGAAAATCCTTGTTCCTGTGAATATCTATGATGAAAAAGTTTTTTAAAAAGTATATCTTGGGGTGGGCATGGTGACTCACGTCTGTAATCCCAGCACTTTGGGAGACTGATGTGGGAGGATTGCTTGAGGACAGGAGTTCAAGACCAGCCTGGGAAACATAGGGAAACCCCATCTCTACTAAAAGTACAAACATTAGCTGGGTGTGGTGGCACGTGCCTGTAATGCCAGTTACTCAGGAAGCTGAGGCACTATAATCAATAATCGCTTGAACCTGGGAGGAGGAGGTTACAGTGAGTGGAGATTTCATCACTGCACTCCAACCTGGGAGACAGAGCAAGACTCGGCCACCTACAAAAAAAAAAAAAGGCCGGGCGCGGTGGCACAAGCCTGTAATCCCAGCACTTTGGGAGGCCGAGACGGGCGGATCACGAGGTCAGGAGATCGAGACCATCCTGGCTAACACGGTGAAACCCCGTCTCTACTAAAAATACAAAAACTAGCCGGGCGAAGTGGCGGGGGCCTGTAGTCCCAGCTACTGGGGAGGCTGAGGCAGGAGAATGGCGTAACCCCGGGGGGCGGAGCTTGCAGGGGGCTGAGACCCCGCCACTGCACTCCAGCCCCGGCGACAGAGTGAGACTCC
>NW_016807417.1:904910-909571 GCF_001698545.2 Rhinopithecus bieti | reverse complement strand
TTTTTTTTTTTTTAGATAGAGTCTTGCTCTGTTGCTCAGGCTGCTGTGCAGTGGTTCAAGAAATCCTCCTGACTCAGCCTCCGGAGTAGATGGGATTACAGGCATCCACCACCCCACCCAGCTAATTTTTGGATTTTTAGGAGAGATGGGGTTTCACCATGTTGGCCAGGCTGGTCTTGAACTCCTGACCTCAAGCGATCTACCTGCCTCAGCCTCCCAAAGTGCTGGGATTACAGGTGTGAGCCACCACAGCCAGCCAGAAAAGCATTTCTTTTCAGCTTTTTCTCATCTCATATATAAGGATGCAGATAATTAAGTCATTTTTATATATCTTTCCCACACCACACTGGAATCAAGTCTTCCTGGAATCTATACTCTGAATCTCATACCCACTTTCCTACTCTAGAACCTCACTCTTTCCTGAACTTAGCATAGTGACCAGTGACAGAGCGTATACTGCACAAATATGAACTGAATTAATGAATAATGGTATCTGTTCATAATGTGTCTGTCACGGTCCATAATGTGTCTGTCACGGTCCATCATGTGTCTGTCACTGTTCTAGAAACTGAGACCAATGAGAAAGATAGTCATTGGCTTCCAAGAAGTCCACGCTGGGAGACAGAAAAGAAACCACAAAATATAATGCAATAAGCAATTTGTTTTCATTCTTTTCCTACTCTTTTCTTACATTGCAATAAGTAATTTGATAGTTATTCACAGGGTGCTCTTAAAGTGGGAAATTCAAGTAACCCAACTTAAGGAGGGGAATTTTGAATAATTTCTCTGTGTTTGAGTGGACTCTTAAAGGATATGTAGATGTTAACAGAAGAAAAGAAATAGGTGAGAGGTCTTTTAGGTGGAGGTGAGAATCATCAGAGTATTTTTTTATGCCTAGAACATAAGTACATGTTGAGTGGCCAGAGATAAGCTAGAAAAATGGTCAGTGGTTAGACCATGAAAGAACTTAAATGCCACGCAAAACAAACAAGCAAAAAAGAATGTGTATCTTCTTATTCTCAGTATAATCGACAAAAAATTGGATGATAACCAAATTTGCATCATGTATAGGTCATCCTCACAGCGGTTTGTGGTATATGAGTTCAAGCCTTGAAAGAGGGAAACTTTTGAAATGACCTAAGGAAAAAAGCTATGTGAATTTTCTAATCCAAGGTCAGGGCAAAAGGGAAAGGAGGACTGCTATATTATTCCCCTATAAAGAACATGAAATCTTTCTATTACCAGTTATTGAGATTTGGGGGCTAGGGCTAGTTTGTTACTTGGCTCAAACTAGCACATCCTAAATGCTTCAGAAATTGATATGAGGAGTGGGGCGATATTGAAACAAGTAAAATATTAAATTGTGTGGTATTAGCGTAAGGTGGGGAGCTATTTGTAGCTATCACGGAAACTGATATTTGAGGCTGAAAGAAGGGCAACCCATATTACAGAAGTTGTGTAAGACATTTGCTTTGGATGGCAAAAAAGGAATGTATAATGCCTAAGGAGTATGTAGCTCAGGGAAGGAATTTAATATTAGAATATTAGTATAACACATGCACTGCTTTTGGTGGCCTTTGACAAGACAATATAAAAAAGAAGTAAGATTAAAAAATAGGCAGGGCTCAGTGACTCACGTTTGTAATCACAGAACTTTGGGAAGCTGAGGCAAGTGGATCACGAGGTCAAGAGATCAAGACCATCCTGGCCAACATGGTGAAATCCCTCTACTAAAAATACAAAAATTATCTGAGCATGGTGGTGTGTGCCTATAATTCCAGTTACTTGGGAGGCTGAGGCAGGAGAATCGCTTGAACCCAGCAGGTGGAGGTTGCAGTGAGCCAAGATCGCACCACTGCACTCCAGCCTGGGCAGCTGAGTAGGACTCCATCTCAAAAAATAAAAAGTGAAAAAAAACTGATCAATTTACAAGCAGAACTGAAAGAGTATATAGTCCAGAAACTAGATGAGACAAGTCTTTCTAAATCTTAAAAAGTAATACCTAAAATTGCAACGTTTTAAGCTACAAAAACGTACTAAAACAATGTCGAAGCAATAAAACAAGTGACATGGCTGTCATATCTATTGTTAAAACTTCTAAAGTGATTTAGAAGTGCCCAATAAATCTTTTCCTTTCAAAGAACAATGGTTCAGGGAAAGGAAAAGAAGGATATGGCTCTACCACTGAAACCATATGGCTTCCAGATATGTGCAACTAAGTCAAGAGAAAAAGAGACAAATGTTTTAAAAAGAGATTTTTTTTTGGTGCAGCTGTCAGCATATGGAACTGTTGAACAAAAGGAAAGACACCAATTAAGAAGAAACCAAGACCTTGATTAACAGATTTTGTAATTACTTGATAGTTAAGATGACCCTCAGGCCTTCCATCTTCTGTGGGCAGGAAGCAGACTAGAGAAGTTGTACAGTTCACAAGGTAAATAAAAAAATATACCAATGCTCACTTTAAAATGGACAGAGAATACAATGGACAAAGATCAGATCTAAGAACGAGGGAGAATGCTGGACTAGGAAACCCTTCCCAGGGGATGTAATTTAGGCCTAGTCAAGAAGCATCCCCCTACTCTAGGGTAGCGGGCTGTGAATACTGTGTGTCTTTTGCTCTTTACCTTTCTAAATGGCAGCATTTATTATAGTTACTTTGTTCCAGTTCCACCATTTCACATTGGTTAAGGAAGAAACAATTTTTTTTTTTCATTTATAGTTCTCCAGATAAAGCGGAGGTCCATCTGGATATGAAGGACACACTATTGCACATCACCTCAATATAGAAACTACCATGAATAGCCCAGAACCTGACGCCATGACTATATGGAATTTTACAGCTTTTTCCCTTGGGCTAAGGATGAGCATAATTTTCATGCAGTAAGGAGGATGAACCAAATATTTGTTGACCCAGAAGGGCAGACTGTAGTGGATATTTTCATATTTGCTAAATAGTTCAGGTTCTCTTTTCTTCTGAGCACATCCTGGCTCCCATGTGGTTGTATTGGGCCATGGGACTAGGCCTGGTCAAATAGTTGTGATTAAAGCGTGACATATCATTTTTAGACTGGAAACTCTTCTGAACACATATTTGTCCTCTGGCTCAGTAAATAGGAATGTTCAAGATGATGTTTATTTTGTCAGCCTGGATCCCAGAGTGAAGACATACAGAGCAGAGTCCCCAGTCATGATGGAATTTGGCATGAACATGAAATAAAGCTTTATTTTTCTAACCCACTCGGATGTGCAGATCCTTTGATACTGCAGCGTAATTTATCCTATCAACTTGGTAGATGCTGGGTCACCAATACACACACTGAATGCAGCTCTTTTATTAAGCATATAGAAGAGAACCAACACATATGTATTTAAATGAATGAATGATCACACATACTTGTTCTAACATTTACTTTAGGGTTTGATATTTTCTGTGCAATTATGTTTAGAATTAGAGTAGTTTACAGTGAATCTTGATTTAGTTTTGGTAACTCCTTTTTAAAAATACAAATTGACCAGTCAATTTTTAAAGTAATATTTGACACAATGCTGTCTGTGTTAATACATATTTGTCCTCTATTTTTCTTCTCTCCATTTTCTAGTATACGTGATTGATGAAACCCATGGCACATCTGGAATGCTGGCTGAAATGAAGAATGGAAAATGTTAGTTTTCCAGGCCTCCTCAGCCCAGGAAGGCACACTGGAGAGATACTGCAGCAGAGTCACACAAGCAAGGCAGTTGAATTTGTGACGATGAGAAAGGCGCGGGGTCAAAGAACATAGTGTGTTCTGAGAACAGTGTCTCCAGATGAGAGAGAAGAGAACTGGTGAGGGATGAGAATAGTGACATCACAGGGCCACAATGGGGGCTAAGGAGCTTCATATTTCTCTAGAAGGCAATGGAAGCCACTAAAGAACTTTGAGAGGAGGTGGAGAGGTGTGGCATGTTTCAGATTTGTTGGAAGATCCTGCTTTTACATTTTGCGTATGCAGCATCACTTCTACCTTCCATGCCTCACCTCCTGAATTCTATTTCGCACTATTATCTAAATAGAAACCTTCTGGAGAAGATGGAAAAGGCATTTGCCCTGATTCTGTTTCTTCAGACATAATAACCATTACAAGTGCTACTGAAAGTCTTGATCTGGATTTTAGTGGTAGCTCTAACTTGATTCAAAATCATTGTTCAACAACTTGAGCTTTAAGTATTTCCTTTACTTTCTCAGAAAGGAAAGCATCTCAGCTATCTGCAGCACAACTATGAAGGCAAACTTGCTTCATTATTTTGTATAACTGTGACATTCTGATATTGTAAAGACTAGTTTACAGAAAAAAAAAAAAAATGGGTCCAGAGTGAACCAAAAAGTGGGTTCAGGACTCAAGATATCTGAATAATGTGCTGCTGCTTTGTCATGTTAAAGTGGGGATGCAGAGGCCAGGCGTGGTGGCTCACACCTGTAATCCCAGCCTGACTAGTATGGTGAAATCCCGTCTCTACTAAAAATACAAAAAAAAAAAAAAAAAAAAAAAAGCCTGCAATCCTAGCTACCCAGGAGGCTGAGGCAGAACAGCTTGAACCTGGGAGGTAGAGGTTGCAGTGAGCCAAGATTGCACCATTGTACTCTAGCCTGGGAGACAGAGCAAGACTCCATCTCAAAA
>NW_016807417.1:895219-901204 GCF_001698545.2 Rhinopithecus bieti | reverse complement strand
AAAAAGCCTGCAATCCTAGCTACCCAGGAGGCTGAGGCAGAACAGCTTGAACCTGGGAGGTAGAGGTTGCAGTGAGCCAAGATTGCACCATTGTACTCTAGCCTGGGAGACAGAGCAAGACTCCATCTCAAAAGAAAAAAAAAAAAAATGGGGATGCGGAATATTGCAAACTCATTGCAATTCCTACAATTTTTGGACTGATTTGCTATGGGTCTTCCAGAAATTTCAAATTCAAGATGGAGGTTTGCTTTCTAAAAAAACATAAAACTTGCCAAAAGCCTCTTCTTCATGCCAAATCAATTTGATAATGCATTTAAAAAGCAATTGGTAGAATCTAAGCTATGCCATCTGAAGATTTGCTCAGGGAAATGAAATTCAAGTAGAATGCCATCAATTAATTTAGGTTCTTGGCATATGGAAACTTTGGCTTGGTACCTTTTCTACCCAAACTCAAACAAAATGAAATAGAGTACTTATGGTTTACCTGTATACAATGGTGTAAAGAAAGAAAGAAAATATTCACATTGCATAGTGTTAGATAATACTGATATGTTACCAATATATTATATCTGAATGTTACTGTGTCAGAATGAATATGAAGCATAGTGAGTTTGGGGCAGCCTAGAAGAATGGATGATATTTGGGAACTGAACCATTTGGGGTGGAGAAGTTTATGCATATGCTACTGACAAGTAAACCTGTTCATTGATAAGAATGCCTAATCTCTACAAATTGGTATCTGGAGGATTCTTATTATGAATTAACTAAATATTGAGCTGCTGGATGAGATCCTGAAAGACCCATTGATGACCTAAGCTTTCATGTCCAGCGCAAGGATTAGAGCCGTATTTTGGACTTCCGCCATAAATCTCAGGACCCTGAACTCCAAGAAAAGATTTGTGTTTGATGATTGACTCTGCTTGTATCATTAGTATATAAACTTGAGCAAAACTTCAACCGACAGGACCGAAGATATCTATCTGGAATCTTTTTATTCTCTCTCACCCTTTCCCCATTCTTTCTAGTCCATATTTTGAGTAGGAGCTATGAAAAAGGGGGAAAAAAAATGCTCTCAGCAGGAGTTGGCACGGTGAGGAGGAGCTAATCATCTTTTCTTCCAGTGATTAAAGCCCTGACCTTAGGCAAGTCTTCTGGACATACTGTCTTTTCTCTTTTAGGCTGACATAACCAGTGCTCAACACCAGTTAGCTTCTGAAATTGAATACGACTCTTTCTACTCCACTTAATACTGTCAGTACAGCAGTTCAGGTCTGGTTGTCCCTTGCACGGTTGCTAGCCCGACTAGTGCAGCGCAGTGTAAAGATTACAAGTCCCTGTTCTGCTCCACGTGTCAGTGATTTCATCAGCCCCTTCAGGTGAAATGCAAAGCCACAAATTCAATGGCAGAAGGTGGTGGTGGTGTGAATATACCCATTGATTTCCACTTACAAAAACAGTTTTCTTTGGAGAGTGACTCTTTAATTACCCTTTGCTGGTGTCTAGTAGGCCAGTTTCCTCATGACAGGTTAAATTTACCACATTCTGCTTCAACACCAAGTGAAAATTTCTGAGTCATTCTGATTATCTTTCTCCTTCTTTCTGCTGTGACCCTTCATTACCCCCTGTGGTCTTTCCTTCTGTTCTGTTCGCAGGTGCTTTAACTTTCTTTTCCTACAATTTTCAATTATACACCCACTCTGTTTTGTCCTTCTTTTTCTTTTATTCCTGATAGAGAGATACAGATGCTGCCCTCTAATTTCTCCTAACGGCTTGAAAGGAAAAAAATAGACAAGCTCATTGAGATAATTTCTTTAAAAATACGTAAAGTTTAGAAATCCCAACACTCTATCCTAGCCCAACATTTAAGATAATAAAAATTAAAGTTGGAACTGAAATGTTGGGTAGCCGAAGAATAACTTAATACCCACTTATGTGAAGAAAGAAGAACTTTAGAAAATTATGCTTTGTGAATAGTAAATAAATTGCAGGCTGAGAGACTAGCACCTCTGTGTTTACTCTCTCTACCTCGTTTCCAGTTTCTTTGTCCATTTGTATTAACAGAGCACGAAGCAACTTCATCTTACTTCTGGCTCTGCCCCAGGTAGAATTTGGAGAGGTCATTAAATCTTTCTGGGGCTTCAGTTTCCTAATTTATAAAATGAGAAAGTTGGGATAAATCATTTCTGCCGTGTCTCTCAGCAGAAGCATTCTATAATTCTATGAAATCTTTGAGGGTGAAAGGATATTTTAACCACAGACATGGTTTGTCTCAAGAAGCCCTCGGTGGGCCATGACATGGAAGGTTCTGATGTGATCCAGCTTTAATGTCAAAGTAGTTTTTTTTTTTTTCATTTTCAACACATCAACAGTGGTAAAGGCATGTGAGGTTTTAATAATACTTTGTCTTTCTTGAATCTAGTAAACTATATGCTAAATAACTCTTGGATTGTTTCTTGTTTCACTCCTCTTTCATGCAAAAGCAAGCTCATAGTAAATTTCCTATTATTTGACTTGCTCTCACAATAATTTATCACATTGGGGAAAATGCCATCTAACCTCAACGAATTAAAGTCAAATTTGATTTAATAATTTTCACCTTAACAGAAGCTATTAGCAAGGCAGGATGAAGAATAAATTCTCTGTTTTGATTATTTGTGTTAAAAACATTTATTGGATTCCTTACCAAATTACTCTCTACATTCTCTCGCTGCTCTGGCCCTGAATTGTTTATTAATGATTGAGGTCATTGCCCGATTTATGAACAAAAGCATCTGTCGTATTTACAACACTTCTCATAAAAATTCCTGGTATTTATTGCATTGCAATGAAAGCACTGATGGTGATTAGTGTCAAGCAAGACTCTAAATATTTATAAATTGATACATAAAAGTATCCAAAGTGTGAATTTTGTAAAATGTGAGTTCTGTAACCACAGTAGTTATGTTTTTCACAATAACTATTATCTGATGCTTAGAATGCAGTTGGGGTGTATTGGATTTTGGAATCTGTCTAGAGTGGATATTAACACTTAACATTTATTGAACATTTATTTTGTCCCATGCATTGTTCTAAATCTTATAGATGTATTAATGTATCGAATCTTCACAATAATTCCGTAAGAAATGTGTTTTATTACTCCCAATATATAAATAAGGAAACTGAGACACAGTTAAGTACAAGGTCAAACAGTCAACAAAAGGAGAGTCAGACTGTTCTGCAGGGCAGTGTGGTAGTAGAAAACTCAGTCTTGGATGGGCACAGTGGCTCATGCCTGTAATCCCAGCACTTTGGGAGGCCAAGGTGGGCAGATCATGAGGTCAGGAATTTGAGACCAATCTGGCTCACATGGTGAAACCCCATCTCTACTAAAGACAAAAAATTAGCCAGGTGTGGTGCCGGGTGCCTGTAATCCCAGCTACTGGGGAAGCTGAGGCAGAAGAATCACTTGAACCCAGGAAGCGGAGGTTGCAGTGAGCTGAGATCGCACCAATGCACTCCAGCCTGGGCGAAAGGGTGAGACTCCATCTAAAACAAAACAAAACAAAACAAAACAAAACTCACTCTTAACCCTTCTACTCCACAGCCTCTGACCTGGATAATAATTCTAGCTACAGTATTGTAACCTTTGTCATATGCCAGGAACTCTTCAAATAATTTTATAGCTATTACCACACTTAGTTATCACAACAACTCTATGAGGGAAGTACTATTAATATACCCATTCTACAGATAGTGAAGCTGAGGCACAGAAACTTTCACTAACTTGTCCAAGGTCACAGAGCAAGCAATGGAGCCAGAATTGGATGCAGCTAGTTCATCTTCTAGGCCTGTGTTCTTTAAGAGTAATTACTTCAACTTTTCTTAGAATGCAGGTGTTTTATAATTGACTAGTTGTGTGTAATTTTTTAAAGTACTTTCTCACTGGTACTATTTCTAACATACTCTTTTCTTGGTTTGGTTATCTTGATAATCTTTACTACCTTCATAATAGTAATCATACCTGGAGTAGATTCATGAGACTGAATTTTACATTGTATGTAAAATATCTGGCCCAGTATTCTGACATAGAAACACTGACTAATTATAGTACGTTCTGTTTACTCTCTCTTCTTTTGCATATTAAATGTTTATTGCACTAGGTAAATAGAGAATAGCTGTATTAGTCCATTCTCACTCTGCTATAAAGGGACTGCTTGAGACTGGGTAATTCATAAAAGAGAGAGGCTTAATTGACTCACAGTTCTGCATACTGGAAGGCCTCAGGAAACTTACAATCATGGCAGAAAGGGAAGCAAATATGTGCTTCTTCACATGATGGCAGGAAGGAGAAGTGCCTAGTAAAAGGGGGGAAAGCCCCTTGTAAAATCATCAGATCTCATGAGAACTAACTCACTATCACAAGAACAGCAGCATAGGGGTAACTTCCCACATGATTCGGTTACCTCCCATTGGGGCCCTCCCCTGACACATGGGGATTACAGGAACTATAATTCAAGATGAGCTTTATGTGGGTACACAGTCAAACCACATCATTCTGCTCTTGGTCCTTCCAAAATCTCATGTCCTCACATTTCAAAACAGAATCATGCCTTCCCAACAGTTCCCCAAAGTCTTAACTCATTCCAGCATTAGCCCAAAAGTCCAAGTCCAAAGTCTCATCTGAGAAAAGGCAAGACCCTTCCACCTATTAGCCTGTAAGATCAAAAGCAAGTCAATTACCTCCTAAATACAATGAGGATGCAGGCACTGGGTAAATACACTGGTTCTAAATGGGAGAAATTGGCCAAAACAAAGGGGCTACTGGCCCCAGGGAAGTCTGAAATCCAGTGGGGCAGTCAAATCTTAAAGCTCCAAAATGATCTCCTTTGACTCCATGTCTCACATCCAGGTCATGCTGATCCATGGCCTTGGGCAGCTCTGCCCCTGTGGCTTTGCAGGGCACAGCCCCACTCTCAGCTGTCTTCATGGGCTGGTGTTGAGTATCTGCAGGTTTTCTGAGTGCACAGTGCAAGCTGTTGGTGGATCTATTATTCCAGGGTCTGGAGGATGGTGGCCTTCTTCTCACAGCTCCACTAGGCAGTGCCCCAGCGAGGACCCTGTGTGGGGGCTTCAACCCCACTTTTCCATTCCACATTGCCCTAGCAAAGGTTCTCCATGAAGGCTCTACCCCTGCAGCAAACTGTTGTTTGGACATTCAGGTGTTTTCATACATCCTCTGAAACCAAGGTGGAGGTTCCCAAACCTCAGTTCTTGACTTCTGTGTACCCATGGGCTCAACATGATGTGAAAGCTGCCAAAGCTTGGGGCTTGCACCCTCTGAAGTGATGGCCTGAGCTGTACCTTGGCCCCATTTAGCCACTGCAGGGACGTAGCGCACCAAGTCCTGAGACTGCACAAAGCGGCAAAGTCCTGGGCTGGGCCTATGAAACCATTTTTCCTTGTAGGCCTCTGGGCCTGTGATGGGAGGGGCTGCTGTGAATACCTCTGCCATGTCCTGGAGACATTTTGCCCATTGTCTTGGAAATTAACATTTGGCTCCCTGTTACTTATGTAAATTTCTGCAGCCAACTTGAATTTCTCCTTAGAAAATGAGTTTTTCTTTTCTATCGCATCATCAGGCTGCCAATTTGCCAAACTTTTATGGTCTGCTTCCCTCCAATTCCAAATGGTATCTTTGTGAATACATAAAATTGAATGCTTTTTTTTTTCATTTATTTATTTATTAATTTATTTTTATTATACTTTAAGTTCTAGGGTACATGTGCATAACGTGCAGGTTTGTTACATATGTGTATTTGTGCCATGTTGGTGTGCTGCACCCATCAACTCGTCAGCACCCATCAATCATCATTTATATCATGTATAACTCCCCAGTGCAATCCCTCCCTCCTCCCCCCTCCCCATGATAGGCCCCAGTGTGTGATGTTCCCCTTCCCGAGTCCAAGTGATCTCATTGTTCAGTTCCCACCTATGAGTGAGAACATG
>NW_016807417.1:833247-890969 GCF_001698545.2 Rhinopithecus bieti | reverse complement strand
GTACTTCCCCTGTTGGTCTTCAGCTGTGCGCTGTCCCCAGAGGTGGAGACTACAGAGACAGGCAGGCTTCCTTGAGCTGCTGTGAGCTCCACCCAGTTCGAGCTTCCCAGCGGCTTTGTTTACCTACTTAAGCCTCAGCAATGGCGGGCGCCCCTCCCCCAGCCTCGCTGCTGCCTTGCAGTTAGATTGCCACAGACTGCTGTGTTAGCAATGAGGCAGGCTCCGTGGGCGTGGGACCCTCCTGGCCAGGTGTGGTATATAATCACCTGGTGTGCCTGTTTGCTTAAAGCGCAGTATTGGGGTGGGAGTTACCTGATTTTCCAGGTGTTGTGTGTCTCAGTTCCCCTGGCTAGGAAAAGGGATTCCCCTCCCCTTGCGCTTCCCAGGTGAGGCGATGCCTCGCCCTGCTTCAGCTCTCGCTGGTCAGGCTGCAGCAGCTGACCAGCACCAATTGTCCGGCACTCCCTAATGAGATGACCCCAGTACCTCAGTTGAAAATGCAGAAATCACCGGTCTTCTGTGTCGCTCGCGCTGGGAGTTGGAGACTGGAAAAATTGAATGCTTTTAGGAGTACCAAAGTCACCTCTTGAATGCTGCTGCTTAGAAATTTCTTCTGCTGGATACCCTAAATAGTCTCTCTTAAGTTTAAAGTTCCACAGATCGCTAAGGTAGGGGCAAAATGCCACCAGTCTCTTTGCTAAAATACAGCAAGAGTTTTTTTCCAGTTCCCAAAAAGTTCTTCACCTCCATCTAGGATCACCTCAGCCTGGAGTTCATTTTCTATATACTATTAGCATTTTGGTCAAAGTCATTCAACAAGTCTCTAGGAAGTTTCAAACTTTCCCACATTTTTCTGTCTTCTGAGCTCTCCAAACTGTTTGAAACTCTGCCTGTTACTCAGTTCCAAAGTCGCTTCCACATTTTCGGGTGTCTTTACAGCAGCACCCTGTTCCTGGTGCCAATTTACTCTATTGGTCTGTTCTCATGCTGCTATAAAGGACTGCTCAAGACTGGGTAATTTATAAAGGAAAGAGGTTGAATTGACTCATACTTTTGCTGGGGAGGCCTCAAGAAACTTGCAATCTTGGTGGAAGGGGAAGCAAACACATTCTTCTTCACACGATAACAGGAAGGAGGAATGCAAAGCAAAAGGGAAAAAAGCCCCTTATAAATCCATCAGATCTCGTGAGAATTCACTATCACAACAGCAGCATGGGGGTAACCACCCCCATGATTCAATTACCTCTGATGGGATTCCTCCATGACATGTGGGGATTATGGGAACTACAATTGAAGATGAGATTTCAGTGGGGACACAGCCAAACCATATCAATAATAAATAAAGGCTGGTCATTGTTAAAATAAGTAAATTGATGAAATTTTAGACCTGAATAGAAACTTTATGATTCTGTGTAATATACACATATTATATTTCCTAGATGACATAACCTTTTCACCATTATTCACCAAGTGAACTTCATTAAGATTCCATTTCAAAATCCTTTCTCTGTGAAGCCTTCTATAGTTGCCACCCATGACTGTTAGGTGTTCCATTTTCTGAGCTTCCACAAACCTTTTCCATTGATCTCACTACAGCATGTATTATCATAATGATTATGACTGAGATGAAAGGAAAATAAAAATCTCAGGACCCCAAACTCACTATGGCAAGGGGAAAAGTCAAGCTTGGGAATTGTGTCACACAGAGTGCCTTTCATTTTGTTCCTGAATAGATAGCTGCAAAGATAGAAAACTACATACCTCCCTGGGGGTCTTCTTCACAATTTGCTCATAAAGAAATTCATTGTCAGTCTCAAGATCTTTACTCTAAAACTTAGTTCTGTTGAATTTCACTCTGACAATGTAAATTAACAGCTTATCTTTACAGGGACAAGACAAAGACAGGACTAGGAGTCATCCCTCTGCTCACATGAGACAAATGCACAGTTAGCTGCTTCCTCTACTCTATGTTCATTTTCTCTTATATAAAAATTCAGACTCACTAAATGCCAGATGAATGCATAATTCACAAGTCCTCTACACTCTCCTTTCACATGTAAAATGTGGATTCAGTGAACACTGATCAAAGTCTCAAATTAATGCAACCATTTGCATTTTATCTACCTTTTATCTACCTTCCCCTGTTTTTTCTTTCCTCTTTCACCTACTTCCCACTCTTTCTCCTTTAAATATTGAAGTCTTCAAAATCCTCTTTGGGAAGATCACAATGTTCCTCTGATTTTGTATTCCTTCTTTTTGGACACATTCTCAATCTTGGCAAAATAAACCTCTAAAATAATTATGACTCCCCTCAGTCATTTTCCTTGATTTATGCTCTTTTGGCTTTGTACCTCCTGGAATGTAGGAATTCTGTCTCTTATCCTTGGTAATCTACCATTCACCTTCTTTACTGCACAAATATTAGTCAATAAATATTTGATATATAAATGAATGAATGCATGTGTAAAACTAAATGAGTTCAAAATAAGAGCCATCATGGATGCCATTCAAGAGCTTTTAATCATTAAAGTATAGATTCTAAGTTAGTTTTACCATTAAAGTATTTAATTATTATGATATGAACCCTGAAGTGACTTGGTGTTTGTTTCTTCATAGAAGGATTTATAACTTGGGTGATTATCTTCATTGCAATTATTTCTCTAACTATAACCCAGATTTCTCAGTGTCTCCTGCTTGATCATCTTTGGGCTACCAACAACCAAATTTGATTTATCCAAGACTCAGTCCTCACGCTAAGTCTTCTCCAGTTCCATGGCTTTATTTTATTTTTGAGACTGGGTCTTGCTCTGTTGCCCAGGCTGAAGTATTGTGGTGCAATCATGGTTCACTGCAGCATTAACCTGGGTTCAAGCGATCCTCCCACACCATACTCATGAGTAGCTGGGACTACAGGTATGGGTCAACATGTTGGGCTAATTGATTTTTAGTTTTTAGAAGAAATGAGGTCTCACTATGTTGCCCAGGCTGGACTCAAACTCCTGGGTTCAAGTGATTCATCCACCTTGGCGTCCCAAAGTGCTGGGTTTACGGGAGTGAGCCACTGCTCCTGGCCTCCTATGGTTTTAAATACCATGTGTACATTGACAACTTAATGCGTAGTTTTTGTCTGGGCCTTTCCTCTGAATTTCAAAGCATATCTATAGCTGCTACTCAACATCTCTACTTGGATGCCTAGTAGTTATATAAATCCTAATATTTCCAGTGCTAAGCTCTTGATGAAATGTGCCTTGTTCACCACCCATTACCCCTTTCTACAGCCATCTGACACCAGACGCCTTCCTCACTTAATAAGTGGCACCTGTACTCATTCAATTGCTTAGATCAAACATAGAAAAATGTTCTTGACTTTTTTCCCCCATCCCCAGGTTCTGATGAAGAAATTCTCTTCCATATATCTTCAAAATGCATACCACCATCCAAAAGCCACCATCTTCAGTGCTACCACACCAGTCCAAGTTACCATATTCTTATATCCCTATGTCTTAGTTCATTTTATGTTGCTATAATGCAATGCCTGAGGCTGGGTATTTTTTTGTTTTTTAAGGTTTATTTGGCTCATGATTCTGATGGCTGGAAATTCAAGATTAGGCATCTATAACGGATGAGATCCTTTGGCTGTGTCCACACATGATAGAAGGCTAGTGGAAGCTAGAAGATCACATCGTGAAAGGGGAAGCAGGAGAGAGAGGGAGGAAGCGTCAGGCTCTTTGTAACAACCAGTTCTCGGGAAACTAAGAAAATGAGAACTCACTCAACTCCATGGGAGGGTATTAATCTGTTAATGAGGGATCTGCCTGCATGACCCAAACCCCTCCCATGAGGCTCCACCTCCTGCATTGGGGATCAAATTTCAATATGAGGTTGGTGCAGACAGATATCTAAACCATAGCACTGGTGACCCCTTTAACTAGACTTCCTATTGCTTCTATTGGCCTTTTGAAAATGTCAGTCAAGGGCATCCCTTTCCAGCTCAAACTTGTACCTAACTCCTTCCCTATGTGGCTTACATGATCTGAACCCTGCCTCTCTATGACTTCATTGCTACTCCCAGCCTTGCCCACTCTGCTATAGCCACACGGGTCTTCTTGATTTTGCTCAGACATGACATTTGTTTATTCTGCATAGGTTTTCTCATTTTATTCTTTTCCCCTTGATATTCACAGGGCTATTTTTTGCATTCCAATCCTTTCTATGTTCAAATATCCTTGCTTTAGAGAAATTATCATGAATTACTCTCTCTCCAAGGACCTAAGTTTCCCATTCCATCATTTTCGAGTTTTCGCCTTAGCACTAATCACCACTGAATACTATTTTATGTATTTATTTTTGTGTTGTCTGTGTTCTACACCAGAATGTAAGCCTTTCAAGGTCAGGGCCTTTGTCTTATTCATTCTTGTATGTATAGCAGCTAGAATATGCAATCAGGATATGTTTGTTCATTTGTATGAATTCTTCATAGTATTAGTACAATAATTCAATATATTTCGCCCATGGTGATTGCATAAATAGTCTATAGGCTACCTGTAAGAAAATGCTCCTTGCCAACTTTCAAATATTCTTTAGACTCCTTTCTGATCAGTAATTCTAGTTTCAATCACAAGTTAGCTATCTTCTTGTTTTCTATTTGCTGGCTGTTTCTTGGCATCTACACCCATCTGCTTATTAGTCCATGGTGTCTCTATAGCTGAATATAAACTTCCCTGGGGATGTGGCCCCAGACTTCCTACCTAGAGTATTGATTGTTCTCATAAGCAGCCCTTGACAAGAATTGCCAGCCATTATGTATAGTGTTGAATTGCGAATCCTCTGACTTCTGATATAGAGAATGTCCAATAAAACATAGTCATTTTTTCCTGAATAAGTAAAAAAAAAGGTCTTTCTAGGGGGTGGATATACCTGTGACTCTTTATCTATTTCGTACTTATTGCCCATAGCCTGCAGTCACTCCCCTATCCAATCCTTGTATCATTAAGAATAAAATATGGTATTTTACTGGGATCTTTAATCCTAAATGGCATGTGTATTCTCTAATTAGTCTGCTGCCTTCCACTAGTATTTAGGATGATTGGTTTTATTGCTATTTACTGCTTATGTGACCTTGGGCAGATTACATAATTGTACTTTTCTCATCTATAAAACAGTGATTAATAATACTTCCCTATCAGAATTATTGTAAAGATTAAATTGAAATTTTATATATGTATATATATATATATATTATTTATAAAGGTCATGGGTTGTGAAGTCAGAAAGATTAGGGTTTTAATGCAGGTTTTGCCTCGTACTAGCTGTATAATTAGCTAATATTCAGTTTTGTAAGGATACTACTGGTCATCCTGTGGATATTGTTAAAACCATATTTAAAAACTTATATATAGTCCCAAGGTATCACTAAACATTAGCTTCACCCGATTATGTCCATATTCTGTTGCTATTTTCATCCTATTTTGCTGAGAGGCCTACCCAGACAACTTGCTAAATCCTTGTCATTCCCCTTCCCAGGTAGTTAGACCTGTTCATGTATCTCTAGCCAACTATTTAGGTCTTCTTAAAGTTCAATTGTTCTGGGCTGCCTCATAACTTAGCAAGAATTTTCTTTGTCCTTAAATCATTACTTTTGACTTCTTTCACAACACTGAACCCATAGGTCATTGTTCACTCAGTTCATTCTGAAGTTAGCTGGATTTCTTGAACTTTGTGATTTTGAATATTCCACACCTTTCTCCCTAGCCACAGTGAAAAGTTCTTTCATAATGCCAGTGAAGTCCAGCATACCTATATGAGGCAGAATAATGGCCAGATAATCCACAAGAAGTTTTTAATTTTGTCTTAACTTATTGTTCCTTTTTGCATTGCCGCATAACATTTTAAATTATGCCCATATTCATTTGGAAATAGGTTTTTCTCTGGCATGACAAAGAGACCTACTGGTAAACTTATCACTTTGGGTAAGATAGTTAATTATCTGAATAACTGCCTAAATAATTAGAGCTTATTCCTTTGTTTTAAAAATCTAAGATTGCATTAATTGTATACTTCCTTTCACTCGAGCAGGAAGCTAAAGAACTGGCCCCAGAAAACCACTCCCGGGATGCCTACTTTTCACTCTGCTGCGTGTTTTCACGTCAATACCTCTTCCATGGCTTTAAAATTGGACTATTTAAAAAATGTCCCTGTCAATTACATGTAAACCTTATTGTGGTTAGTCTGTTGAAAAGGAATTGATGACAATGAAAATGTAATGTTTATACATAAACATTTTACATATAAGTCAGAACTCTGAGAATGTATTTATAGCCCTTAAAGATGAGACAATTAAATCAGAGCTTTTGAGGTTTAGAAGTACAGAAAAAAACTTACTTTTTTCCTGAAGACATTTTCTCCTTTGTTCTTTTTTTCCTCCCCATAACTGTTATACTTGGTTAGTTGGCAAACAGTATTGATGAAGACATAGCTTTAAAAAGTACTCAAAACTGTAAATGTATTTTTCAAAATTGTAGACATAACCTTCATTTTATTGTACTTGTACATTTAAATCACCAGTCATTTAACTCATAATTTGTTCCAATCAATTCTAAAATTAGTTCCCAATTTTATGTCACAGCTTGACAAAAATAAACCTTGAAGGCTAATTGCAAAGAATACCTCAAAGTAATATCAAAATTTGCTCGGGTCCTTTAATTTTAAGATTATAATCTCATTGGTACTATTTACCAATAGCAAAACAAGAGTCTAAATCATGTGTAGAATATCACTACCATACTTCAATTTGATACGTTCAGAAGTCAAACAGTATTATAACCTGAAATAATCAGAGGTTTATTTTTAGTTATAATTAATCTTAAAGCAACAAAATATTGAAATGACATAAATTAATTTATGTTTCTTTTGTGGAGAGCATTTTAAACATTTAAAATATTATTGAGCAGTACTTTTAAAGTTCTCATGGGAAATATAAATCATATGGCAAATAGGTTTTTTGAGATACTATGATCATTAAAGAATTGCAAAGATAGTGTCTCCTATCTTACAGAAGAGATAATATATGGAGTAAAATGCATACCTGTCTTAATGGATAAGTTGGTAAATTAGCTTCTTATAATTATCTCCCTAAGTGTCTTTTTCCTTTGACCATTGTTTTTTTGTAGTAGCACTCACTTTCATGAGTAGATTAGGACTTGTTTCCTAAAGACAAGTAGATTAGTTTCCACTTACATCATTCCTTTCATCTGAACATCTTTAAAGTCTGTTTAATTATCCCATTTTACAGATAAAGCATCAGAACTCTGAAAGTTTAAATAACTTGTCCAGGCTGACAGAGATAGTCAGAGACAATCAGCTGAAGAATCATGAATATCTGGAAATGTGTTGTGTTGTCCAAACACAAGATATTGCTATCATTCTCCATAAGCTTGAATTTCACATACTGTACTTACCAGGGCAAGATGACCGACTGTGCTTGATAAACTGCAGTGTATATATAATCAGTATTCATTCAAAAGAACTATCTGGTTGTCAGTGGAATGTTGCTCTGTTTACATTTACCAAAACCACAGCTGTAACATGTGTGAAATAATTAAACTTCAATCAAGCTGTACCTCAGAGCACTCCAGATCCAGTATCATTTAGATGGACACAGAGGTAGAAAATAAACGTAGTTTTTGGGATCGAAATGTTACCACTATGCATCCTGGAAATGTTTTGTAATCTTAAAACAATTAAAGTGGACTGACAACCTGATTGGCAACTGTGTTTCTCTTTCTTCTCTTAGGAGAATTCTCTATATTCTCAGATTACCTGAATTGTTCTTTGGTGGCAATTTACTCTGGCCTTTGGTGTGAAGACAAAATTCTTTATCAAATTTATTTTGAAATCTTCAAATATTAATTTTAAAGGGCAAAAATGACATGATTAAGTGAAAAAATAGTAATGAAATTGAGGCCACCTATAAATACCTGGTAATTTTTGGTGATACCACTATGAAATATTAAATGATTTCCAGTGGCAGTGATAATCTCTTCAGTCCTATGCCTCATTCCATTTCTTTGTGTTTTATATTTATTGGGGGTAGGGAGAGGTGGTTACAGTGCTATGTAATTCTACTGTATTTTTTAATTCCTGCATACCCTTTGATAACTGCTATGTGATGCTGGGGCTGAGAACTTGCAAACTCTATTTCCTATGATTCTTTGGTTCTTTTAAGAGACAGCAGATATGAGAAACAGAAAGAGGAGATAAGCCATCCTCTTTTCTATTTCTCTTTATCTCTCTCGCTCGCGTTCTCTCTCGTTCTGGTAGTGTTTCTGGAAGTGACTCAATTACTTCTATGATCCTAATTTTCGAGACAGTGTCTCCTCCTCCCTGGTCCCTTGCTGAACTGGCTCTTGTACAAAATGGCCATGATGACAGTAATTCAAGTTGTCCATAGGGTCAAAACTGTAGACTTTCCTTCACTATGTTGATGTGGTTACTGTTCTTGTTTAGGGACCAACCTGTCCAAAATCAAAGGCCAGAAATGAATTGCTGTATAGCCCTGATCCCAGGGGAATCAGTTTGCTGGGTGCAATTATTTCGGTTAGCCTTCTTTCATCATGGAAATGACTTGAATAAAAACCTATTCTGGATGTGGACTTGCTTTTGCTGTCCACAATCCTGCTGCCATCACCATCATCCATTGATTATTGGAATGCCTTTTTCAAAACTGATATGCGCCATGCAATAATGCTTTAGATCAAGGAATTTATTTTACATCAAAGGAATTACAGCAGTATGACATGGATAAAAGGAGAACGGTCAGGCAAGAAAAAAAATTCAAAATGATTTACTATATATTCAAAAATCGTGCTATCGAAGTAAGGAAAAAATATCCATGACAGTTACAGTCCTCATTTATGGTACAGTTACACATTGCATATAGTCATGGGGACAAGTTCTGAGAAATGTGTCACTGGGCAATTTTGTCATTGTGCAAACATCACAAAGTGTACTTACACAAACTCAGATGGCACAGTGTACTACACACCCAGGCTCTATGCTATACTCTGTTGCTCTGGGTGAGCCAGTGAGTTAGTGGTGAGTGAGTATGAAGGCCTGGGACATTACTGTACAGTACTGTAGGCTTCATAAACATTGTACACTCAGTCTACACTCAATTTATTTCTTTTTTTTTCAATAAATTAACCTTAGCTTATTGTAACTTCTTTACAAACTTTTTAATACAAAAAACTGACTCTTTTGTAGTAACACTTAGCTTAAAATATAAACATAATGTATAGCTATACAAAGATACATTCTATCATTATATCCTTATTCTTTAAACTTTTCCTTATTTTAAAATTTTATTCTTTAATTTTGTTTTTTTTTACTTTTAAAATTTTATGGTAAAAACTAGGACACAAACACACACATTAGCCTAGACCTACACAGGGTCAGAATTATTGATATCAGTCTTCCACCTCCACACCTTGTCACACTAGAAGGTCTTTAGGGGCAATAACATGCATCAGGCTGCCATCTCCTATGGTAACAATACATTCTTTTGGATGCTTCCAGAAGGACCTGACTGAGGATGTTTTACAGTTAACTTTTTTTAAGTGTATATAAGTAGGACTACCCACTAAAGATAAAAAGTATGGTACAGTAAATACATAGGCCAATAACATAGTTGTTTATTGTAATTATCAAGTATTAGGCACTGTATATAATTGTATGTGCTGGTCTTTTGTATGACTGGCAGCACAGTAGGTTAATTTACACTAGCATCATCACAAACGTGTGAGTAATGCATTGCACTATCATATGATTATGCCTACAAATTCACTAAACAATAGGAATTTTTCAGCTTCATTATCCTTTTATAGAACCACTGTGTGGTCCATTGTGAAATGTCCTGAAATGTTATGACACAGCATATTATTGAAGTTATGATCTACCGTCTTCTTCTCCACATTCCCTTTGACTTTAGCTAGTACCTTTCAGTTGGTCGTGGTTCCTTGTCTATTGGATGACTCAAAACTTCAATCGTAAAGAGTCTATAATATTAGCATTCCTACTATATTGTGTTGCTGCAGTTTTCATTAATTTTTATCATGGGACATTGGAGTACTTAGAGGTACACCAGATGATTTCCTGCATTCAGACTTTCTCCTCCATTCCTTCATTAGGTAAAAACAATGCAATTTTCTATTAATTATCAGAATCCATCACCAGACCCAGTGTACTAACACACTTTTTGCCCTAGGCTCACTGACATCAGAAGCCTAAAATGGCCAATTTAATAGACTCACTGTGCTTCCTGATGAAAGCATATTTCTTTGGGAAACTAACATCTCTAAACCAAACAGAGCTGTCAGTTGCAAGAATGAGAAGGGCAAAATTTACTAATGGATAGTTCAGACTAATAGCAAAAAGAGTTAGTTCTATTTCTACTTTGATTCCCAGTCCAGCGAAACTTATATATTAGAGAAATAGAAACCTTATGTATGACTTAGAATATATACCACATCCTGGAGGGCATTTCTCCAAATCTGCAAGGTGTTGTCATGCATTTGGTGCTGTAACTAATACTTCAAGTGGCCAATCCATTATTCTGTCAGGCTAGCTGCTTCAGGGTGATGGGCAGCATGGCAAGACCAGTAAATTCCATGAACATGAGCCCATTTCCACAATTCAATTGCTATAAAAATGAGTTTCCTGTTGAGAAACAATGACAGGTGGAATAGTCAGATGGTGAATAAAGCATTCTGTAAGTCCACAGTGGTGGTTTTGGCAAAAGCATTAAGGCAGGGAAGGTAAATCTATATTGAGAGTAAATATCTATTCCAGGGGAACTTACTTAAGCTCTGTTCCTTTTATGATGGAAGTGGTGAAATGTAACCAGCCTGCCACTAGGTAAGTCGCATGGGAATCTCTACCAGATAGGGAATGCTACTATATATGGGGTCTCAATTTTGGTCTCTGCAATAGGCCAGGTAGACACTTGGCAGCGGACATAGCCAAACTGGCCTTGATAAGTGGGAGCCTGTGCTTCTGAGACATATGTAGCCTCCATCCTTGTTACCATGGTACTTTGTTCATAGTCCTATTGGGCAAGAACAAGGGTGGCTGAAGAAGAAGTGTGACTAATACTCAAATGGGTTTAGTTGAATATTAAGAATTTCCTCTGCTATGGTGCTTTTTGGTGAGCCTTCACATGGGGCATAAATATCTTTATACTCTCTAACCAATCAGAGAAATCCACATTTATGTTTTTCCCACAGGATTTCTTGCCACCAATTTTTCAGTTGTGTCTCTTTCGAGTTTCTGACCACCCAACCACCATTACTCATGAATCGATGCAGATACATACCTCTTGACATCTCTGCTTTCTAGCATAATTAATAGCCACACACACTAATTGAATTTCTGCTGACTGGCAGATTTTCTTTCACCACTCTCCTTCAAAGTTATCCTTGAGTGGGACTGTGGTGCTACAGCCTTCCACTTCAAAGTAGTGCCAGCATATCATGGAGAACCATCTGTAAACCAGGACACAGTTTTCTTCTGTCAGTTTCTTATGAGAAACTCTCTAAGAAGTCATAAGTATGGGTTGAAAGAGAGGAGGTAATGTGGTAGGTAGGAACCATGGATACCTAAGCCATTTGCTCATATAATTTTATTGCTCACTTGGGACTTACTCAAGCTCATTCTTGTAGATAACACTTTCACTTGATGATAGCATGCTTGCCCAAATTGCTGGTTGGGTGAGACAACACTGCGCTTATAATGGGGATCTCAGATTATAATGTAATATGGCATGTCATGGCTAAAAGTTGAGTATCTATTAGGTCTCAGGAAGAAACCAGAAGCTGTTTCTCAAAGGAGAATAAGTGTCTTCCAGAGCATAATTTTGTGCCAAAATTCTAAATCTATGAATTGTATAAGGGCATACCATGGTATTGCTGTTGCCATAGTCACTTAATATACCATCAGATCTGCCAGTTAATATGTGAGATTAAGAGGCATGTAATGCACCCATATGTTCATCGCAGTGCCATTCACAATAGCAAAAGCATGGAATCAACCTAGGTGCCCATCAGCAATGGATTGGACAAATAAAATGTGCTACATATACACCATAGAATACTATGCAGGCATAAAAAGGAACAAAAGCATGCCCTTTGCAACAACATGGATGCAGCTGGATACCACTGTCCTAAGCAAATTAACATAGAAACAGAAAACCAAATACAGAAAACATGTTCTCTCTTGTAAGTGGGAGCTAGACATTTGGTACACAGGGACATAAAGATTGGAACAGGCTACACTGGGGACTACTATAGTAGGAGAGAGTGAGCCGGACAAGGGCTGAAAAATTACCTCTTGGGTGCTGTGCTCACTACTTGGGAAATGGGTTCAATTTTACCCTAAGCCTCAGCATCACAAAATATATCTTTGTTACAAAACTGTACATGTACACCCTGATTCTAAAATAAAAGTTGAAAAAGAAAAAAAAAATAGGCTTGTAAAAGCAAACCACATGGAGAGAGAGACACATATGGGGAGAAAGACAGAGAGAGAGAGAGACAGAGAGAGAGAGAGAGAGAGAGAGAGAGGGAGAGAGAGAGAGATACTGAGAAAGGCCAGTCTTCCATCCATTCCCACCAAAGCACCAGACCTGGAGTGAAGCTGCCATCTTGGATGTTTTATCCCCACCTCTGTCTGACTGCAACCTCATGAGTGACGATAACTTACACCAGGCGGAGACTAAGAACTGCCCAGAGGAGCGCGACCTGAATTCCTGATCCACAGAAGTGTAAGAAAATCAGGATTGCTATTTTAAGCTAGTAAGTGGTAATGTGAAAATTGATTAAGTTGCTTTTTCGGGTGTTGGTGGGTCCCATAAAAGAAGCCTCTCAAAAATTTTTTTTACTCATTATATCAACAAAATCCTGGCTTTTCTATTTAGTCTTACTTTCAAATCATCTCACTCATTGTGAGAATATGTCAGATTGTCAGCTAATATTTCTTTCAGAATATATGCTCCTCCTCATATCTACTTTTGAATAACTTAATAAGGCAGCAAAGTGTAGTCTGTTAGCTAATCATATAAACATTGACTGAATTGATAGTAAAAACATCTCCAAAGTATTGTTTGTTGTTGGTTTAAATAAAGCAAGTATGGTAATATAATGATTTGAAATTCAATTCATAACTTCTTAAGTACATGGAAAAAAATCACTCTAATTCCTCTTGCTTTAATACATGCTTTCAGCAGGAAGTTTAAAGGAATCTTTATTTCCTCATCTTTACACAGGTGTAGAATGTTTTCAACTCAATCAAGTGTCCTAAGTATTCTAAGTATACATTACTAATTTGTATAAAAGTGGCGAAAAGACGCTTCAGCTAGGCAGAGCTGCACAGTCAATAAAACTAATTTTAATAAAAGCATTACTATGAGAACATGGCTTGTTCAGGTGAAAATTTATAGAAAGGGAATTTCTTTTCATTCAAGGTACATAAGCTTTACTCATTTTGCCAGACTGCATCCAGATACAGTCTTTAGTTATTTGAAAATTAGAAAAAATAATGCTACAGTGGTTTTTTGGTGTAAAATTTTACATGCTTGTCATTATTAATGAATAAGAATTTTAAAAGAAATAAAAAATCACCTAGATTCTCTTCATGGAGAGGTAGCTACTATTAGCATTTTTATAAACCTCCCTTTCTACGTCTATCCTGGTGTACATGGAATGCTTACGTGTTCCCTGCACCCTGCAATTTACATGCTATAGATGCTGCTCTGTAACTGCTATTCTTGTATGGACATTTATTAAGAATTAGTTTCTTACCACAGCCAGGTAGATTTACTGTGTCACTCGGCAATTCATGCTTATCTTCTAAGAAAATGCTTGCTCTCCTCCCCTTAATCAATAGCTAAAACCTACTTCATGATCCCAGCTTCTGAACTTAATTCTATCAACCCCCTGAACTGTTCTTCATTTCTATTGTATGTCCTTTTCCTTTGTATTTGGATTATATAACTACTATGACATTGCTTGTTGTATTAGTCTAGAAGCTCTACTAATAAGTTAGGCTCTAGCTTATTAAATGAAACTAAGAATTAGTTGATTATTAAAAAATATATATTTTTATTTTAATTGATGAATAGTATTCTGTTGATTAGATATGCCATATAGTGTTCGCTGATTCCTCAGTGATATTTAGAATGTTCTCAAACTTTTACTATCATAAAATCTATTTTGTGAATATTGATACTAACACACAAAACATGTGTGTAGATATACAGAGATACACCTTCACTTTGTCCAATCATCATCTCAGGATCTAATTCAAGAAAAGATATAGGTGGTTTATATACATTTAAACACTGACACGTGTTACCACATTCTTTATCAAAAGCTTCTGCCAATTTATGTTCCACGGCAATTTCATGAGAGTGGTGGTTCTTTTTAGAGTAGGACATTTATTTAAATTAGAAGGATATTAAAACGGAAGGTTTTTCAATCCTCTTAAGAACTGAATTGTTTATTCATCTTTCTTCTTCTTTATTTTAAATAAAGACTTCTTTTAAACATGGTTTTGATAGGTGGCTATAACTGGGGTAGATTCAGTATATTTTAGACAGTGTACTTTTTATAGTTTTCTATTCTTTGGCACTCAATAGGGATTAACGAAACTTTAAAATATATAATTGTTAAGTTTCTTTTCTTGAAGAAAAAATTATATTCTGATTTCCTGGCAAATGCCTGAAGCTTATCCTTCTATTCCATATCATTTAGTTATACTCAGAGGCACTCTTTTACATAGATGTGATGGAATTGGATTTGTAAGTCAGCAATAAGCAACTTTTGAGATAAATTTATTTACCTAGAGATGAAACCTGAAAAAAATGCCTATAATTGCGAAGGTGTATACATACTACTGAGGAAAACATATATGTAGAGAGAGTAGAAATATGAGAAAGAAGCACCCCCAAAGTGTCAAGAGTGAGTAATAAGGAAGAGTTAAGGGAAAAAGTCACCTTTCAAACTAATACACAATGTTTACACGATAAAATAGTGAATTTACTTGAAGTCATAATGACGGAAGTGAACATATTTTCTTGGGCAAAGATTATAAAGATTATCTGTTTCGCTAATGTATTCATTCCTGACCAAGCTGCTGAAGATACTTGACCAACTCTACGTAGAAAAAAAAAATCTCTATGTTTCTTTCTTCCTCTCACAATTTTGCAGAACAAAATAATATTTCCAAACCACCAAATTGCTGGTTAGATGAGACAACACTGAGTTTATGATGGGGAACTCAGATTATATTGTAACTTATAGTCCCATGGCAAAACACTGAGTTTCTACTAGGTCCCAGTAGAAAACCAGAAGCTATTTCTTAAAGGAGAAAAGCCATCTTACAGAAGACATACTTGCTTCAAAATCTTAATATGTGAACTGTAATTCATCTATAGGGGTATGCAAAAGGTTTGACATAGTATTGGTGTCTGCCATAGTCACTTAATACATCAGAACTGCTGGATAATGTGTGAAATAAAGAAGCATTTTTAAAAGCCCAAGCCAGATGCCCATCACTTGAAAGAGAATATTCACTACTTTTAGTTTAAAGATCCTTGTTTTTATGGGAATACTCTATATTGGTAAAAGATGGGTCCCATTTTGTGGTAGTTTTGACAGATTTTCAAAATTTTACCTCCTTGTCCTCTTCTTGCTTGTGCCCTATCCCCTGAAAACTCAAATATCTTTCTTCATCCCCAAAAGACAATCCTAAGACCAGCACTTGGGTGGTGAGATAATTTGTCACATCTACAATTACCACCTCAGATAATTCTCTTTGTTAGTTTGATTTCACATTTTCTGGAAGAGAATCACATCAGATGGCATACATTTTGAAATGCCCAAGGGCAGAAAATTCGAGTATTTGGTTGAGGAAGCAGAGAAAAATAGTCAGAAGGCAAGGCAAATTTGTCTAAGACTGCATGGCTTCCTGTGTCTGCTTCTCCCTGCTCATCATTCTGCTCATTCTCTTTTTGGTAACTTGGCTTCCTCTTCTTTATTCACTGTCTCAGTTTTCCCTCCCTCGACTGTATTTGCATGTCCAGTTTTGAAGTTATGCGACCTTTCAACTCCAGAGCTTGTAACAACACACTGAATACAGTCAGTATCTGCAACTCTACATCCATTTTTCTCAAGAGAGGAATCTGACTGGGCTGACTTCCAAAGTAGAGACAGGTTGGTCTCTACTTTTCAAGCAGGGACAGGTTGGTCATCAGTCAAGGTAGTAGACAGAGTTCTACTTTGGGCATGGACGATGAACCAGATGACCCGTAATTCCTTTCAGCTCTAGGATTCAAGTAATATATCTTTGTTTAAAACTCTCTCCCTAGAAAATACCTTCCAAAATAAACATCTACATCATTACTCTTACTTCAATCTCTGTCAGAAGGTTTGCTACTGTCATCATTGAAAAATGATGTCAAACATTCCAGCAATTTCAATTCCTCAAAATGCCGGATGTTATGTTATTAATCATAGATACATAAATATATGTGTATTTACATATGTGCAGTATGAGATATGTATGTTCAATGGTGCTAGATAAATTCTTTCAGAGAATAAACTTTTTAGTGGGAGTATTTCCATGATAAATGAGTTACATCCTACATGTAATCCACACTAATACTCTAGGCAACCTAGCAGTAAGTCTTTGTGTGACTACTATCATGAATTTGAGCTAGGTGCTTAATACATCTGGGTAACATTTCTAAGGAAACCATTTCCTTGGTATCTTTGTGTATTCATGAAGCTTTGTTTTGTTTTGTGGCTGACTTTAAGATACTATATATTTAAGATAGGATTAACATAAAGTGCTATTATTTTAAAATCCCAAAGAGAACAAACCTAAAATTACCTTCATTTTCGATTAACTCCCCTTTAAAATGTGTATCAGTGTAAAAGTTGTGGCAAAGATTGAATGAGACTGCTTCTGTGTGCCAAATTTCTGTTCTTTCAGCCACAGTCAGAATACATTGATTAGACTTGATCTGTTTTGTTTCAGAGAAAAGCAATTAGACTATTTTTACTTCACTCTTTCTCTAGAGGTAAAAGGATGATGTCAAGCAGCATGCTGTTTTCCCTGGGGGGAAAGCCAGCACCTTCTTCTGAGTCTCCCATTCTGTTTCTAATCCAACTTTGAAAACTACCCCCGTGAAGCAATAAAATGAAGTTTCAAAAGTTGTTATGTCTCTTTTCCCTTTTTTCCCATTTAGGGATAATTCTCAAACAATAACATGCAGTGACCTTCGAAATTCATGTTGAGGTTCAGTAGACACATTTTGACAATTGTGCATTCCTTTGTAACTGGCACCCCAAATGAGATACAGAACACTTCCTTCACCCCAGAAAGTTTCTTCATGACTTTTCTAGTGAATTCACTCTTGTTGCTCCTCCAATACAATCCATTTTAATGTATATTATGTAGATTAGCTTTGCCTATTCCTGGACTTTATATAAGTTTGATAATTTAGAATATGTCCTCCCTTCCCCTTCCTCCCTTCCCCTTTCTCCCCCTTCCCCTTCCTCCTTCCCTTCTATCCTTCCTTCTTCCTTCCTTCCTTCCTATCCTTCCTTCCTTCCTTCCTTCCTTCCTCCCTTCCTTCCACAGGGTCTTGCTATATTGCCCAGGATTGACTCAAAACTTCTGGGATCATGCAAGCCTTCTGCTTCCTGAGTCACTGGGGACTACAGGCATGTACCACCATGCCGGACTCAAGCATGTATTCTATGTCTGCTTTTTTCTCAAATATGTTTTTGAAATTCATCCATGTTGTTGCATATATCAACAGTACATTGTGTTATATTGTTTGGTAATATTCCGTAACACAACATATTTCTCCAATTTTTATTCATTCTCCTATAGATGGACATTTGGGTCTTTCTTGTTACTGCCTATTTAGAATAAAGCTACCATAGACATTCTTGCACAAGTCTTTTTTTGGACTTACTAATATTTCTTTTGGGCATAAACTTAAAAGTAGAATTGCTAGTTTATAGGTTAGATGTATACTTAATTTTGTCACAAACTGCCTAACAGTTCTTCCAAGTGATTTTACCATGCTTTACTCCCACAGACAATGTAGGAAAGTTCCAATTGTTCCACATTCTTGCCAACTTCTAGTATTGTCAGTCTTTCTGATCTTATATATTGTAATGGGTACACAATGATGTCGCACTGATTTTAATTTGTGCTTCCCTAATATCAAATAATGTTAAACACCATTTTATTTACTTGGTCATCTTATATATCTTTTCTTGTAAAGCATCTGTTCGAGTTTTCCAGTTTTAAATTGTGTTTTACTTTTCTTAATTTAAAAGAATTCTATAGATATTTTCCATGAGTATTTGGTCAGAGAAAAAAGTTTTGTAAACTTTTTTCCCCAAATGTGCCTTAATTATTCATTTTCTTAATGATAATGGTGGTGGTTAACTTCATGTATCACTTTGGCTAGGCTATAACACCCAGATATTCAATCAAATATTAACCTAGGGTTTTGTATTTGTGAAAATACGAATATGCACTGTGTGTACCTGTGTAGTATTTTGTAGATGTGATTAACATCCATCATCAGTTGATTTAAGTAAAGGAGATAATGTGGATGGGTCTCATCCAATCATTTGAAGGCCTTAAGAGCAAAAACTAAGGTTTTCCAAAGAAGGAGAAATTCTTCCTCCAGACTGTATAGACACCCTGCCTGAGTTTCTATCTCCTCATCCTGCTACAAACTTTTAAAATTTTTTAATTTTAAAATGTATAATGCTCTTGTGACTTGTGCAATAAATCTTTGCATACCCCATGGTTGCAAAATCATTTTTCTGTTTTTCTTTAAGAGTCTATGTTTCTGTGTCAGCAATGTTTTGTTGTCTTTAGTCATGCATATAATCATTAGACTTATGTGTAAGTATTTAATATTTTATATGTTCTGTTTAATGATTTAAAAGTTATTTCCTAATCATTCATTGCTAGTACATGAAAATAGAATTCATTTTTGTATATTGACATTGTATTATGGGACTTTGCTGAATTTTTTGTTACCTATTGTTGCTATACAAATTATCCAAGTTTAGTGATTTAAAACATTACATATTTATTTTCTTTTAGTTTTGGAGTTACCAGTCCTAAAATGGGTTGACAAGTCTGCATTCTTCTTCAAAGCTCTAGGAAAAAAATCTTTTTTCTTGCTTTTTCTAGCTTCTGGAAACCACGTTCATTCCTTGGCCTGCATTCTCTTTTCTCATCCATGGTCCCTTGTGATTATATTGTGACCACATAGATAATCCAGGATAATCTTCCCATTTTAAGATTCTTATTTAATCAGCTCTGCAAAGTCCTTTTTGCCACTTTTATTAACATATTTACAGGCTCCAGGAATTAGGATGTGGACATCTTCTCTGCATCTCTGTGTCTCTGTGTGTGTGTGTGTCTGTGTGTGTATGTGTCTGTGTGTGTTGGGGGGCAACTGTCTCCCACATTTGCCTAGTTCTAATAAGTTTTACTTTCATGTTAACACAGTCACACCCACATTACCTTTCCTTTGCTGGTGCTTGTATGATATATCTTTCCTTATTTTTCATGTAAATAAGCTATTGTTGTCTTTATATTTAAAGTGTGCTTCTTGTAAATAGCATATAAATGGGTTTTGCTTTTCATAAAAATCTAATCTAACAGTCTCTTCCGTTTAATTAGCGTGTTCATTCCATTTATATTTATTATAATTATGGACATAGTTGGATTTAAGTCAAAACTTAATGTTGTTTTCTATTACTCCCAACTTTTTAAAATCTCTTCATTTCTTGTTTCCTGTGTTTCTTTTAGGAAACCAAGTATTTCTTGTATTCCATTTTTATACTGTATTGATTTTTTGCTATCCTTATCTCTTATGTTTTGGTGATTTTTCTTGAGATTTGAAAATGCATCTTATCATAGTTAATAATATTTAGAATTAATATTTTATTATTTCCCAGACAAAATAAAAACCTTATATGCACAAATTTCCTCTGTCCCCTCCCTACCATTTCCTCCCTGGTTGTCATGTATTTTAGTTATGTATATATTGTTATTATTTTTACTTGAAATCATCAATAGTCTTTTAAACAAAGGTCTTTTCTTTGTCTTTATATTTACTCTTTCTGTTTTTAGTTTTTATTCCTGATCTTTACTCTGTTATTAATTTTCTTTAGCTTGGAAACTTCTGTTAGTATTAATTGTAGGGCAGTTTGACTGAAAGTTTATTTTCTCAGCTTCTTTCTAAATGTTTAAAAATATCTCTATTTCACCTTCATAATTGTTGAATTTTATTGGATATATAATTTTAGGATAAATTTTTCCTTTCCTTACATTATTTTAGTATGTTGCTCAACTTCCTTCTGGTCTCATTTTTTTTCTGATGATGTCAACCATCATTATTTCTTAATATGTAATACATGTCACTTTGGGTTGTTTTCTCTTTTTCTTTGATTTTCAAAATCCTGACTATGTAGTGCCTAAGTATGGTTTTCTTTACATTTATCTTGCTTGGTGATTGGTTTACTTTTGAATCCTAGGATTGATGTCTTTCTTTGACTTTGAGAAATTCTCAATCATTTCTTTCTCAGTCAAATATTTCTTCTGCTCCATTTCCATCTTTCTCTCTTAGATTCTAATTATTCACATGTTAGACCATTTAAGATTTTAATATTGTTAGACATATCTTATATACCAAGTTTTGATTTTCTATTTATTTTTTCTTTGAATTCCAGGTTAGACAATTTATAAACTTATATTCAAATTCGCTGATTATTTCCACTCCTGTTCCAAGTCTGTTAAATATTGTTCATTTCTGATACCATTCTGTATTTCCATTTGAGTTTCTTTGGTTCCCTTCTCTCCAGTTAAATTCCCCAACTGTTCATGCATGTTGTCTACCTTTCCCTAAGGTTCTTTAACATATTTAAATACAAGAACATAACATTTAAAAATCCTTATCTCATAATGCCAGCACCTGCAACATTTCTAGATCTGCTTCTATTGTATCCTCTCTTAATTGTAGGTGACATTTTCTTGATTCTTTACATGTCTCATAATTTCTAATTATATGCAACACTAGAGACTGAAATTAAATATTTATTTTCCCCAAAACGACATGTGCCCTTCTATCAGGCTGCTGGAGTGTCCAGTGATTATTATTAATTAGATAATTGAGGTGAGTTTGGACTTTGTGGCAGTTTTAGTTAGGTGCAAATCACCACTAGCTTCAAATGTTTGATGGACTCCACAGATTTCTTTATGCATTAGAGTTTGGCTGCTAGCTGTTCAAATTGAGGCAGTCTCTCACTCCTTTACAGCTCAGCTGCTTGTTTTGTCAGTGACTCGTGAGTTCTCTTTTCACACCAGCTTCACCCTTGGCATTGTTTACCTTAGGAGTAACTCCGTCTACTCTGTCGCCTTGCATTGAGTTTTGGAGGACCTCTGTGTTATGCCAGGTCAAAGTTCAAAGTGTCCTGAAAATTTTTTTTTTTCAGTTCTGCTACCCTTTCTTGGATTTTTTTTTTTTTTTTTCAGTCAATGACTTTACTATATGAAGGCTCTTGGTGTACCTCAAAGAGATTTCCCTTAGCTTTCTTATTCCACCTTGCCACTGACTAACACTAGGGGAGCCCTACAAATTACAGAAGGAGAGCTGTCAAAATTCCTGTCCTGCTTTGGCCCTTGGCGTGTTGCATCCATGTGCTTAGTGAGGTGTCATGGGAAAGTGTTGGCAAGGAGATGCAGACTCATGCTAATCTCTCACACTAGCCCACATGTGGTCATTATGAGTTTGGAAAAGTTTTGCTGTTTCATCTTTTTAAAACTCCTCTGCCTGTCCAACAGCACTGTAAACAGCTATCACTTTTCTTCCTGAAAATTCGTCACATTCTGAAGTTGTATTTTTCCTCAGTTCTCTTATTGGCTTATAATCTATGACTTTGTAATTTAACCGGCTCATTGATAGGGTGGGAAAAATGGTACCTTGCAACTTTCCAAATCCTAACCAAAATTGGAAGTTATTTCCTGATCCCTTTTAGATGTACTTTTTAAAAAAAACAGACTAGTTATTTGAGACCACGAGTGACCATGATATTTACAGTGTAATTTTATTTCTTCTTTTCATTCCCTAGCTGAAGATATTATGAGAGATTTAAAGGTAAAATTACATACAGTTATGTGCTTGGATGCCATCTGTGATTTGTGTACATCTCCTGGTGAATGCTCAGCCTGTAAAAGCGTGCTTCTGTATGGTGGCCCAAAGCAAAAAACTCTCAAAAAATAACAAATACACCTCTTGGGCATGGAACAATTCTTAAGGAAACAAAATAAGCTGTGAGCATGAGGTCATTGTCCCCAGTGATTCTTATACATTGTCAGATTTTGTCACCCATGCTATAATCCATAGAGAAATGAATAAGAAATGAATTGTTCTTGTTTGAATTACAGCAACTGCTTTCTTATAAACAGTCTCACTAGCAAAATAAGGTGTTACGAGTACTCCAGAATGACCTTCTCAAAGGAACATCTTTTCCTTCCGTGAAATGAAGAAAACTGAAAACACAGGTTGAAGGTATATGGTAATAACAACACCTGAAATCCACAATTTTAAAACATAAATGAAAAAGACAACCAAGTACTAATGTGACAGTTTGAAAAGTTAGAGAAATTGAAAGAAGAGTTAGGTGACAAACAAGTACTGTGCTGTCACGCACGAACCCAAATGAGTGATTTTACCAGGTAAATAGGAAACAGGAGAGTTTTACACGTGCAGGCCACTGTGTGGAACATGGGCATTTTCTCAGAGGCATTGGAGATGATATACTTTTGCAGAAAAGGAGTTAAAATTTCCAATGACTAATGACTTGAATCAGTGAGCAAAAGCTGCGGATGAAGTCCATGGTAATGAGACATGGTTCAAGTCAGAGAATATGCTCAAATCAAATGAGATGCTTATAGACCTTTAACTATAGCAGTGCTAGCAAAATCTCTATAACCCTCAATGCATAAAATATTTATTTATTAATTAATACTTTTAAGATTACCACACAAATAATAATGCTATAGAAAAACTCATGAAAACAAAATATTTGATTACAATGACTATATGAAGACAACTGATTTTTCCTTAAATAACCATATAACCCATGCGTGGAGGCTATCATGCAATTTAGTGATCAAGTTTAAGAAGCAATGTCTTTTAGCTATCTGAAGCTGGGGAAGAAAACCAAAGGCCAATTTCTTACTTTACCCTGTGCATAGGTGATAGTGAGAAGTTTGTTGTGTGTGGGTGGGGCAGGGGAAGTAAAGGAGGAATAAACTTCTCTTTAATTTTTTTCTCAAGATAAGAAAGAGAAATTTCTTTGATGAAACAGACAGACACACACACACACAGAGAGAAGCAGTAGAGCCATTTTGAAACTATGAGCGAGGAAACTATTTTATTTTTAAGTAACTGTACAGAGAAGGACTGTATAATTACAAAGCACAGCAAATCTATATCATTTACTGAATATTTCTTATTATTCTTTCTGTGGTCTTTTCTGATTTGCTACTAATGTGGAAAATATAAACTTTAAGATAAGATATTTTTGTGTTTCTGGCAGAGAAAATAAGCAAAAATAAATACATATTGCAATCATTTACAAACACAGCTTAAACATATTGCAATAATTGTGTTAATTTGCATGTTGTTGTTTGTTTGTTTTGAGACTGAGTCTCACTCTGTTGCCCAGGCTGGAGTGCAGTGGTGTGATCTCGGCTCACTGCAACCTCTGCCTCTCCTGGGTTCAAGCAATTCTCATGCCCCAGTTTCCTGAGTAGCTGGGATTACAGGTCTGCGCCACCAGGCCTGGTTAATTTTCGTATTTTTAGTAGAAACAGGTTTTCACCATGTTGGCCAGGCTGGTCTCGAACTCCTGACTTCAAGTGATCTGCCCTCTCAGCCTCCCAAAGTGCTGAAATTAGAGGTGTGAGCCACTGCGCCCGGCCAAGATGTTGGAGTTTTGAGGGAAATCATTGATAATGTATTTTTCTTACCTAAGTTTGGTACCATTTGAGAAATAAATGCAAAAATCAGCGAGAAGGAAGTCAAATTAAAATTTTGCTACTGATAACCAAAACAACATGGTAACCAAACAGATATACAGACCAATGGAACAGAACAGAGACCTCAGAAATAACACCACACATTTACAACCATCTAATCTTTGGCAAACCTGACGAAATCAAGCAATGGGGAAAACATTCCCTACTTAATAAGTGGTGCTGGGAAAACTGGCTAGCCATATGCAGAAAACAGAAACTGGACCACTTTCTTACACCTTATACAAAAATTAACTTCAGATGGATTAAAGACTTAAATGTACAATCCCAAACCATAGAAAAAAGAAAACCTAGGCAATACTATTCAGGACATAGGCATGGGCAAAGACTTCTTGACTAAAACACCAAAAGCAACTGCAATAAAAGCCAAAATTGACAAATGGAATCTAATCAAACTAAAGAGCTTCTACACAACGACAGAAACTATCATCAGAGTGAACAGGCAACCTACAGAATGGGAGAAAATTTTTGCAGTCTACCCATTGGACAAAGGTATAATACCCAGAATTTACAAGGAAACCAATTTACAAGAAAGCAAACAACCCCATCAAAAAGTGGGTAAAGGATATGAACAGAAACTTCTCAAAAGAAGACATTTATTCAGTCAACAAACTATGAAAAAAAGCTCATCATCACTGGTCATTAGAGAAATACAAACCAAAACCATAATGAGATACCATCTCACACCAGTCAGAATGGCCATTATTAAAAAATCAGGAAACAAGAGATGCTGACGAGGACATGGAGAAATAAGAACGCTTTACACTGTTGGTGGGAGTGTAAATTAGTTCAGTCACTGGGGAAGACAGTGTGGCGATTCCCCAAGGATCTGGAACCAGGAATACCATTTGACCCAGCCATTCCATTACTTGGTATACACTCAATGGATTATAAATCATTCTACAATAAAGACACATGCACACATATGTTTTTTGCAGCACTATTTATAATAGCAAAGACTTGGAAAGAACCCAAATGCCCATTAATGTTAGACTGGATAAAGAAAATATGGCACATATACACCGTGGAATACTATGCAGCCATAAAAAAGAATGAGTTCATGTCCTTTGCAGGGACATGGTTGAAGCCGGAAGCCACCATTCTCAGTAAACTAACACAGAAACAGGAAACTAAACACCACATGTTCTCACTCAAAAGTGGGAGTTTAACAGTGAGACTACATGGACATAGGGAGGGGAAACATCACACACCATGGCTTGTCAGGGAGTG
Organism: Rhinopithecus bieti; assembly: GCF_001698545.2. NCBI lineage: Eukaryota > Metazoa > Chordata > Mammalia > Primates > Cercopithecidae > Rhinopithecus > Rhinopithecus bieti. The sequence goes on along the minus strand of NW_016807417.1, from coordinate 865,544 downwards.
AGGCCAAGCGGAGGGAGAGCATTAGTACAAATACCTAATGCATATGGGACTTAAAACATAGATGATGCACTGATAGGTGCAGCAAACCACCATGGCACATGTATACCTATGTAACAAACCTTCAAGTTCTACACATGTATCCCAGAACTTAAAGTAAAATAAAAAATAAATTAAATTAAGTTCAAAAGAGCTTTGCTACTGAATTGAAGACAGGAAATACATGTGTGGTCACAATAGACTTGCTAACACTTTACCTTCTAATTAGAGAAACTTAGTTCCTAGTCAGGCATGGCTGGACAGCTGCAGGCCTTGGCCCACTGAGACCCTGCCCCTAAATCTTGCAGCATGGCATAGTAGAAAATGTATATGCCTCATAGGTAGCTACTTCAAGATAGAGACAAGAAGGGATTGAACAGAATACTTTTTTCCCCTCTCAAACACACCAATTAAGCAAGTCATCTCTCTTCCCCACGTGTCCATAAGAGAATGGGAGAGAAACCAAGAATGTTATCCTGGCAGAAGTCTCTTCTCATGGAAATATGTATGATCCAATGAACATAGGTTATTTAATACTCTTATTATAACTTTATCAACAAGAAAAATTTGCCCCAAATTATACATGAAGAAACTGAGGCCAAAAGACTCAAATATTTTGCCCAGATTAAAAGAGCTAGTATAACAGAGGACTTGGACTTGGTCAAAATGTTCTCATTCCATGCTCTCAAAAAATAGTAGTTTTCAATTTGTCCTCAGAGACACCAGTGTGTCTTGGTAGTCTTTACTTTAGTCTCCAAAATATTCTATTTTTTTTTTTTTTGGATGGAGTCTTGCTCTGTCGCCCAGGCTGGAGTGCAGTGGTGCGATCTTGGCTCATTGCAAGCTCTGCCTCCTGGGCTCATGCCATTCTCCTCCCGCAGCCTCCTGAGTAGCTGGGACTATAGGCGCCCACCACCACACCTGACTAATTTTTTGTATTTTTAATAGAGACGGGGTTTCACCGTATTATCCAGATGGTCTCCATCTCCTGACCTAGTGATCTGCCTGCCTTGGCCTCCCAAAGGGCTGGGATTACAGTCGTGAGCCACCGCGCCAGGCCCAAAATATTCTTATTTGAAGTTTAAGAGAGTCACTTCATTGTCCGCTTCAAAACACATTTTTTTTTTCCTGCATTTATGGGTGACTATTAATTCCATGCCCTATGCCAAATTGAGATTTAATATGAAAATCACAGATTGGAGGAAATTCACCTATTTCCTATGTCAATGAACCAAATATCTTTGTCCATTTTGATGACTTTGTGTAGCAAGGTCATGGTATAATGGACTAGAAAGTATGCCTTCTTTACAGGTGCCATTGTTGTTCTTATTACTAGACAGCCAGACTTGTAGCACTGAACTCTGAAGGCCTCTCCATGCAGGGGCCTGGCCCTCTATGACTGGAGAAAATAGCACATGCATCCTGTGAGCAGCCTTTCAAAAGACAGGAAAGAGGAAGAGTGTGGACTGGGCTGATCTACTTTATTCTTTATCCAACGTTACCAATGAAATAAGTTCCATTTTTCTCTTGGGAAAAATAAAAAAAGAAGCCACGAGAATCAATTTTTTTTTTTTTTTTTTGACCAAGTCTCGCTGTGTTGCCCAGGCTGGAGTGCAGTGGCGTGATCTCGGCTCACTGCAACCTCTGCCTCCTGGGTTCAAGTGATTCTCCCGCCTCAGCCTCCTGAGTAGCTAGGACTACAGGCGTGTGCCACCACGCCTGTTGTATTAGCTGACTTCAATGAGGAATAAATCATCAATGTGTGTTAAAAAGCATTGCTATAAGCACACAATGTCCCTGCACAAAATGTTAAGTTTGAGTGTGTTCTGTTATCCTAATTTCCTCTAGTCTATTTTTTGAGATTTATATTATGTGAATATATTTGTAAAGCCAAAACAGTGGACCTCGTTGTTCATCAAACATTCCCTGTGCTCTGTCACATTTGTGACTGTGCTCTCATTAACAAATATTTATTATGTACCTGACACATGCCAGACACTCCTTAAGGCACTTGGGATATATTTGTGAACAAAACATACAAAAATTCTTGTCACTGGAGATTTTATATTCTAGTGGGAGATGGATAATAAACTATATATAAAATATATGTTGGGAAAAGCATTTTGAAAATGATATGTGCAATGAAAGTAGAGCAGGATAACAAAACAAGAAATACCAGAAACACTGTGGAAAGGAGAAGACATTTTTGAAACAATGGTAAAGGTAGGGTTCATTGAAAACTTGACATCTATATTAGCTTTCTAGGGTTTCTGAAACAAATCACCACAAACCAGGTGACTTACAACTACAGAAGTTTATTCTTTCACAGTTCTGGAGGCAACAACTCCTAAATCGAGGGCCTGGTAGGAGTGCCTTCCTTCTGGGGTCTGTAGGGGAGAATCCCTGCTTGCTTCTTAGCTTCTGATGGCTCCAGGCACTCATTGGTTTGTGATTGCATCATTCCGATCTCTGTCTCTCCCTTCATATGGCCTCCTTTCTATGTGTATCTTTTCTCAGTCTCTTATAAGGCTACTTATCACTAGATTTAGGGCACATCCAGATAATCCAGGATGTCCTTGTCTGAAGATCTTTAACTTAATTATATCTGCAAAGGTCCTTTTTCCAAATAAGTGTACATTCACAGGTTCTGGGTGTTGGGATTTGGAGACATCTTTTGGGGGGCCACCATTCAAGCCACTACCACATCCAAGGAAAGATTTGGAGCAGGTGAGAGAGTTAGCCGTGTGGTTATTTGCAAGAAGAATGATCCAGGTAGGGGAATAGGAAGAGTAAAGTCTTTAAGGTCTGTGTGTGCCCAGCATGTCCAAAGAGTGTCAAAGGGGCCAGTATGACTGCAGTACAGTGAGCATCAGAAAAGGTGCCTAAGATGAGGCAGCCAGGGAGACAGGAAAAATCCAAGGCTGCAATGCTCTGGCAGTCAAGAGAAGAAAAAGTCAGGAGGAATAGTTCACTGTGAGGAGTGATGCTGATGGGTCAAATAAGATGAAGTTGGATTACCTTGAAGGTCACGTGTAATTTTGATAAATAAATTTTCCTAATTGAGGGAATTCAAATCACATCTATTCCACAAAGTAGAACTCAATGACACATCTATGAAAGCTTCCCTGACTTTACTACTGCCACAGTAGTGAGTTTAAATATTTTAGCACTTATCTTTTACCTTTGTTTTAAAGTGGTTTGTGAGCTTATTTTACTTTCCTTGCCAGGTTGCAGACTTATTATGGATAGAGCCTACTTTAAATGTATCCTCGTATCCCCAAAGGGTTTAATATAGTGCCCTAGGTGCTCCACTGTGAATATTCCCTGAATAGATGAATGAACTCGCATTATGGTCACATTACCAGAATTTCTGTCTAAAAAAGAGTACAGTCTTCTTTGGGAACAATCCATTGTCAAACTGAAGGAAATTATTTTCATTGTCTACATTTTCACTGTGAAAGTTAGTTGAAAACTCTGCTGCAACATGATATTCAACAAAGCTTTTAAAGATTGTAAAAAAAGAAGATATTCTGACATGTAAGAAAAAAAAGAAAAAACAGAACAGTTTTTTTTTCTTTTTCATTCTATATCTTGAGTTTTGTCTTGCTGAAGTCGTAGCACCAAGTCCATTCTTTCCATTCTTAGTTCCAGAGAGAAATGATATGGCATATTGCCTGGCATATAAAATTTGCCCTGCAGCATAAAATCATAATAGTTTGCTCATAATTGTGCCTAACTGGAACAAGAAACATTTTCTTGTAGTATAATTTTGTATGGCTTGTCATTGCGTGAAGGCAGAGTGTGGTGCAAATGAAGTGGTGGAGGGGAGGTCCACATGCAATGGTTCTGAACCTCCAACAACGCAGTCACTCTCTGCCAAGCCAGGATGTCAAGGTTATTTCTGGCAGATTCAATGACAGCAGTGTCTGTGATGCACCAAAAGAGAGAGAGCGCTGGCATTATTCCCATGGTACTTAGTTGTTAAATCATAAGATAGAAATTATTTTTGACCCTGTATCCTCAATCATTTTCAATAAAATAATAAAATTCTGCTTACTGGATTATTTTTCCTATTCTATCAGTATAGGCACATTTACGGGTAGAAGTGGCTCTTTTTATTTCTTGGCCCATGTTTTGCTTTATTATCCCAGAATCTACCTTTAAAGATAATGCAGACAAGTTGGCAGATACTGTGTTGATATTAACTGATATCTAAACAGTGTCTTGAGACAAAGCTGCCTTCTACCTTGGGAAATGGCTGGTGAATACGTGTCTTTTTGTGTTGGGTTGGCTGCACTTTATTTATATATTGTCCTGAGTCTTTAGCTGTCAGATTTCATCACTAGCCCCACACCTAAGATCTCCTCTGCCCTGTAGCGGTGAAGCTGGAATTAACTTCCCAAATTCCTTTCCTCTAATGGTTTCGAGTTCAATTTTGACAATGAGAAGACAAAGAAGAGAAAAAGGTGTGATTCTCAAAAGATTGTGTCTACCAGATGCTGTGGCTTCTCAGTCTTTTCCGGCCACACACACATGGCAAATTCTCAGACTCCATTGCAAGTTCTTGTTCTTTTCAAGATTGTTGCAGCATCTCAAACTTCTGTGTGAGCTCTGGTGTCCCCACCCACTGCAGTGCCACAGGTGGAAGTCCCGAGTGACTCTGTCTCCACCCTCCCATGTGTAGCCTTCCAGACCTTCACCTCCAGCAGCTCCCACATTCCACATTTATGTTATTCACACTTTTGATATGAAACTCCATTCCCTATGTAATACCCGTATTCTCTCTCTCTCTCTCTCTTTTCCTGCCCCAAACACAGTCTGATACACTACATTCCATAAACATTTTCTTTGTAGTCAGAGAATCCTATGGTGGGCGAGGCTCTGGGACTGAAGAGATAAAAACATGGTCATTCCTTGAAAAAGCTGAAAATCTAAAGAAAGGATAGAAAAGTGAGCACAAGGTACAAGAGATCACATAGGAAGCTCCCCTCATGCAGCCTGGGGAGGTCGGCAAACAGCCTTAGGCAGAGGCAGAATCTAAGCTAAAAATCACGTAGGTTCCCTTGCTACCTCTTCTAACACAGCAGAAACATGTCTCATTTTCTGCATCAAAATTATTCTGAGTTATCTCTGAATACAATTTGCTTTGTGTGACTTAAATGTAAACATGTTTGGCAACAATAAGCATTTTTCTCTGAAATCATTCTGACCACAGAAATGCCTAGGCATTTAATTTTTATCTTTGAATGCATAGTATTTTGGAGAGTTTCTACACAAAATGTCCAAGTGTTTGGCTTTGCCTTATTTGAAACAATTCAATTTCCATCTAAGGAATCTCTGAAAGAGGCAGCTTCAAAGTTCCTCAGTGACTGAGCACACCCACCCAGGAGTGTATCATCAGCATAAAGATACGCACTACACTCAGAACCCTGCCTTGGCAGCCCATTTATAAAGATCATAAATAACAATGGTCCAAGGATTGATCCCTGAGCAATCCCCATAATGACATCCATTAAATCTGACACGACACTGTTTAATAACACAAGTGGTATGTGCCCTCTTAAGTAGCTAGCACACCAATTAATTAAGGATGATGCCATACCTAGTTCATTACATTTATCCAGCAAAGAAGTATGTGCTAGCAATTAGAAAATAAAACAATGTTTGAAGCAACAGCAGTTATTTATCTAAGAGAAGATCTCTTGACTTGAGCTGTAACCCTGAGATGGCTGTGTGCACACGCCCCTCCTTCTGTGAGCTGTGACTATGTGGACAATTTATTTTACTATGGAAAAAGAGGCATGATTTTAACTTGGAAATGACCCTTAGATATCACAACCAGGATCTTTTTAGTGAAGGCATACTTAGGAATAATTGCAGTAGATGGAGCTTTGAAGTAATAATCCTGCAGGCTCACTTAAATAGTTAATAGGACAATCTACTGCATTGGTACTTCACAGGAAGCCATTTCCACATCTTTACACCATTGAGTGAAATCTAAAACATTGTCCAATGCCAGCTTTCCTTGCCAATTTATCTTCAGTTAAAGAGCTGTAAATAATTGCTGGCAAAATGAATAAAGGGAAGAAACAACAGAAATGACATTGGCAGTCTATATAGTGCTGGGGAAAAGGGAGAGAGAGAAAATTACCTTTATATTTATAAACAGGGAGGGGGACTGTAAGAATAAAGGTCCTCTTATCTTAGAAGCTGTGGGAAAGGAAGAGAGGAAGGGAGGAACATGTTTGGCATCTTCCAGCCGCCCAAGATAATGATGATGATAATGTTACATGATTGTACTTAATGATGTATCAATTTATGATGATGATGATGGCGAGTTTTAACTTGAATCATGTAATGTCCTTTTATTGGGAGGAAGATAGACAGAAGAGAAAAGAGATGGGAAAGGAAAATGGAAAAGAAAGCCAAAGCAAGAGGAGAAACAAGGCAACTAACAGAGGAAAGGGGAGAAGAATCCACTCAAGTCTTTTAGTCAGTACTAGTTAACTTAGTATTTTCAATATCATATTAGTATGGTCTTTTTTTTTTTCCAAAATACAAGATGCATCTGGTAATGCAGTTTCTTTTTGAAATAATAAAATTTCAATACACTTATGAAAAAATAGAGGGAAATGAGGAAAAAAATTAATTTTCTTTTATGTGGCATTAAGATAGCCATCCTTGATTTTCTAGCAAGTTTTGATAATTAGGTGCATTCTTAGTTGTGAGTGAGGCTCTTAATTATACAATTAAGGTTTAAAACTTTTGAAACCCTAATATAGGGAGTGCTTTCATGTGCCCTTTTTATTATCCACTTGCTTTCCCTTAGCTGAGTGTCCAGAAACAGGGTTAGACTAGAGAACAAAAAGGCCCTGGCAGAAACATGGTCAAAACGTTCTCCCGCTTGCAGAAAAAGCTAGCTGAACAAATGGCTGTTGCCCCATGGGTCAATTCAAGCCTGGTCAGTGTAAATCCTCCTTCTAATATCAGAAACTCTCCCATCCTTCCTTAGACACAGCTGCAGCAACCTCTTTAGTGGAGGAGGAGGCTGTGTTGAGTGCTTGACATTTGAAAGCTGCTTATTTCTTCAAAAACTTCAGCCTTTACAAACATAAAAGTCATAAGTTTTCTATAATTACTATCTGGGGCAAGTGTGAATCGGCTATAGATTGCAGAATAGCTTCTGCTGGATTCGGTTGATATTACAAGGGTTTAAAAAAGAAGAAGAAAGGCGTGTATATGAAAGCACCCTCCACATTAGAATTTCAAAAGGCTTAAAACCTTAATTGTATAATTAGGGACCTCACCCACAATTAAGAGTATATTTAATTATCAAAACTTTCTAGAAAATTTAGGATGGCTATCTTAATGCCACACATAAAGGGAAACTGAGGTGTACAGAGATTGAGGTTGATGTGAGTGAGATAACTCAGCAAGATGCTATAAAATTCAGGCCCACGGTGACTGATTGCTGAACACGGTGACAAATCTGAACTTACAGGAAACCTAAATGTCCATGATACGGTTACATATTTTACATCAGTGCTATTCAAAGTGTGGTCCATAGACCAACAGCATGTGTATCACCTGCGAGGGTGTTAGAAATGCAAACTCTTAGGCTCCACCCCAATCCAACTGAATCAGAACCCCTGGGCGTGGAGCCCAGAAATCTGCTCTGACAAGCTCACTCTTGAGGTAATTCTGTTGCTCATGAAATTTTGAGAGGCCTCAGAACTATTTGAACATACCATTTACTTACTTTCATCTTTCTTATTACACTTTTTTTCATTGTGTGAACTGCAAGTTTTAATAATATTCTGTAATTACTCACCTTTGAGATTTTATTGAAGTTGGAAGTATCTGCTAGTATTTGGGAATTGCATGGAAACATCTTCAATGTAGTGTCTTTCTTCAATGAATTGTATCTGTTTCTGATATGGTTTTTAGCTTCATTTATTTATTTGTTATTTATTTATTTGTTTGTTTATGGTGAGAGTGAATTTTACGTGTCGACTTGGTTGAATCAGGGAATGCCCATATAGCTGGAGCACCCTGATTAATACATTTATTTATTTATTCCCTTTCCCATCCTCAATTTTACATTCATTCACTAGTTATAATTGTACCCTTCTATGCCTTCAAAAGTGAGTTCATTCTCAGCTCTCCCCAACCTACTGGAGATTTCTAATAAGTTGTCTCTGCCAGTATCTGTATTATCAACTGTCAGTCTACTCTTCTCTCTTTTATTTAGGACAGGATGAGATCTTCCCAGTGACAGCTTCATTTTCTTTTCAGCCTGCCCAAGAGCAATGCTCACAAGCTACCATCCTGCTCCCGTACCATCCCTGTTCTCACCAGCAGATGAAGGCAATCATCTACCATCTTGCCACTTCTGCAGCATTAAATACAACTCTCCTGCAAAACCTTAGTAACAATCCTTTTTTTCTTCTTTTATTATACTTTAGGTTCCGGGGTACATGTGCTGAACATGCAGGTTTGTTACACAGGTATACATGCGCCATGGTGGTTTGCTGCATCCTTAACCCATTACCTACATTAGGTATTTCTCCTAATGCTATCCTTCCCCTAGACCCCCACTGCCTGACAGACCCCAGTGTGTGGTGTTCCCCTCCCTGGGTTCATGTGTTCTCGTTGTTCAACTCCCACTTATGAGTGAGGACATCCAGTGTTTGGTTTTATGTTCCTGTGTTAGTTTGCTGAGAATGATGGCTTCCGACTTCATCCATGTCCCTGCAAAGGACATGAACTCATCTTTTTTTTATGGCTGCATAGTATTCCATGGTGTATATGTGCCACATTTTCTTTATCCAGTCTATCATTGATGGACATTTGGGTTGGTTCCAAGTCTTTGCTATTGTGAATAGTGGCACAATAAACGTATGTGTGCATGTGTCTTTATAGTAGAATTATTTATAATATTTTGGGTATATACCTAGTAATGGGATGGCTGGGTCAAATGGTATTCCTAGTTCTAGATCCTTGAGGAATTGTCACACTGTCTTCCACAATAGTTGAACTAATTTATGCAGCCAACAAACATATGAAAAAAAGCTCATCATCACTGGTCATTAGAGAAATGCAAATCAAAATCACAATGAGATAGCATCTCATACCACTTAGAATGGTGATCATTAAAAAGTCAGGAAACAACAGATGCTGGAGAGGATGTGGAGAAATAGGAACACTTTTACACTGTTGGTGGGAGTGTAAATTAGTCCTTTTTTTTTTTCTTTACCATTCTTGATATGCTAGGGTCTTTGTAAATTTTTAAAATCATTCTTTCCACTAGCTTTCCTGAACCAATCTGATGCCCTCAGTAGCTGGCAGAAGGAATGAAAAGATCACCAGAGGCTTTGGTGGTGGGTTTCTGTCCTGTGGGAGGCCTGTGACCTTTCTTTGCCATTGGCAGGGTTGCTGTGCTGCAGTAAGTCCCTCTTTAGAGATTTTCTTTAGTAGGTTTTCAAAGATTCACTCAGTAGACTGAAATGTCCCTGCTCAATAGAGATTGATTGTGAACAGTGATTCTGAGAGGCTAATACAGGAGAGAGACTCCCCTGCTGGGAAAGCGATGTCCTGTGGAGGGGTTGGGGGAAAGGCATGTTGGCTGCTATGATATCTGATTGTTTTCCTTCCCTTTTTTGATTTTACAGAGGCAAATCCCTAGACTTGTAAGGTTGCTTAAAAATTTCTCTGTCCATGGGTCTTTTATCAGTGATTTCACCTTTGTTACTTTACATGTATCAGACTTAACATTTCTCTCTCCTGTTTTCCATGTATTTTTTCATATAACTTCTGTTCTTTTTTCTTTATCTCTTTAACTCAGAGCAAGGAAAGCATCAAATAGTAAATATTTACATTGTCTTCCTTTTGTACTTTTTAAAGAAATTGGTTGTAGAGGAAGAACCAATGTTTTGCTGAGCAGATAGATGAGAGTTCATATGGGAAAGTCAGGAGAAGGTTTAATTATTGTTTAGGGCAAAAAATGGTGATGTGGGGCAACAAATGAACCTGGAGGCAGCCCAAGGGTACAAGGACTGGAGAGGAGAGTGGGAGTGAAGTGGACCAAAAAAGAGCATGGGGTAGAGAAGTGTGGAGGGTGTTGAGGGAAAGGTTTTCATGGGAGAGTGAGAAGAAACATTTGCAAACAAAGAGAGAGACACTTTGAGGAAAATGAGAAATGGTCAAGGAAATGTTTAGGAAATCTTCTAATTGGATATAAAATGAATGTTCCTTACATCATTCTTCTAAGAAAACCTCACTAAAAAATTTAACTTGCCATCATGCTTTGCAGTTAGAGAAGTCCTCTTCTTTAAGAGAATATTGAGACTTTCATCAGTTATATTTGAGTTTAAAATTTTCCTTTTCATGGGAGGAAAAAAATGTGATTTTAAAAGAAGGCATACCATGCAAACTGAATGAAGGATATAAAAGACTGATTTTAGATGTACTGTTTTACAGTGACTTCTTTCTTGTTTTACTTTCTTCAGGTCTTTCCTAGGAAATTGCTTATTCCTAGGCATGTGTGAGTTTTAGATTGAGAAATGTCTTGCATTCACACACATATAAAAAAATCTCATATTGCAAGTGCTACCTACACTAGCCAAATAATTGCAAGCTTTATGACTCTTGGGCAATATAACATCCATGGCGTCTACACAAATACTGAAACACTAAAGTTGTGAAACATCAGTCCCATAGAAGCCAATATGCTAGTGTGTGCCCTATGAATCCCTACTAATGTTGATAAGGAATTATAATTTCACCATTCTTACGACAATTGCCACAAGTGGAAAAATGCTCCTGAAATAATTCTAGTGGTGCAGTGAATATGTTAAAGTTTGGAAATAGAATTGATGAGAACATTTGACTTCAGTTCAATACTTTTGTGGATTCACTATTTTGTACATAGATAATGTAAAAACTCCACAATTTTGGTAAAACTATTTATTTTAAAAGATCTAAGCTTTAAATGTTTACTTTTAAATTATTATTAACCTTAAACTTAGTCCTTAGCTAATCAATGATGTTGAAACACACAGAATCCATCAATGCTTTGGTCATTTTTGGTCAATTGATTCTTTACTCTTTGGCCAATCCTTGATCATATTGATGCAAAATATTTCCAGACTATATTTGATAATTTATTTCCATTGTAGACTGACAGTGTTAAGATCACATGTTTTAAAATAAATTCTGATTTGTTCCTAGTATCTTGATGTTTGCCTTGATTGAACTTCTAGTCCTTGAGGATTATTTCTCCTTATATAGTGCTATTAAAATTAATAATTTTCTTTTTCTTGAACTCAGTGTCTAAGGGTCTCTCTCTAGTGCTTCTTTTTTAATCCTCTTATATTTACCTTCAGCATTTGTAGCCAGTTTAGCACTAGTCACAGCCAACAGCAACATATATTGCTGCATTAGTCACTACCCATCACTAAATAATGATTCAATGGACTGAGTTTAAAGCTCCAAGTCATCTAGATCAAAAGTAAAACAATTACATCACATGGATTGCTTAAATACAATATATTAGAATTATATTTGCTGTGTGCTGAACAAAAGAGCATTTTATTTTTCCAGGTCTGAAAGTTGTCTGCATGTTGGCTCTGCCTCCCCAGCTCACTAAATAACCTTGTCAAAGTCATTTAACCTCTTAACGTTTGTTTTCTCATCTGTAAAATGAGGATAATTATCCTTACCTATCTCATAGGGATGGTGTTCAGATTAACTAATTAGAGATTAGAAACTGCAACAAAAATGTTCAGTATTATTAAGGAAAACTGAAGTATTTTCAGTGCCGTTGGGTAAGTGCTATTTAGCAGCAATGACTCCCAACAAGTGTTTGATAGCCTGATAAGCTGCCAGCCCCTTCCCAGAGGAGAGATGACTCGCCCTGGGACCTTGCCTTTCATTGCTGTTTTGTTAGTGAAACAGCATAGAGGCTGCCCACATAATACCCAGAAAGCTGGGATCAATGACACATTTCCTAACTCTGACACATTTGAAGAGTTGACAAGTGATGGCAAGATGTGCCACTTCAACCCGAAGAAACAATTATACCTGCTCAGAATGCAAAAATCCCTCTGGGATGCAGTTATTATAATTGCAGTTTATAATATATCCTTATACAAAATGAACCCAGCTGTGGATTTTCTTTACAGGTTAAGAAATATTTGTATACAACTTTAGATTTTACCTTTTCCCTGGCAGACTCATGGTATCTGGCAGACTCATTGGCAATAGATAAAGGGTTTCTCTCATTAAGGTTTTTATGTCGGCATTTGCAGCACAACGGGCCTGACTGTTCTTTTGCATCTTTCTGGATGCTGTCTCTTGGCAGTAGAGAATGAGAAACATTCCTCAGGACTTTACCCGGGTTCTTTGTTTTCTTTTTTCTTTCTTTCTTTTTTTTTTTTTTTTTTTGATCTAAGGATGTTTCTGGATTCTATATACTCTTTTCTTCTCTCATTTCCATTGCCGTAGTTGATGTTCTCATTCCTTTTCTTGGTTCAGTGTGCTAAGTTACTGTCCGTCCATTCTATGCGGGCACCCAAGTTGTCTTCTTAAAACACAAAACCTATTGTTTAACTCTTTTGCTTAAAGACTTAAGGTCTTTAAAAATAAAGTCTTTAAGAATAAAAAGTCTTTAAGAATGAAGTGCCTCTTAAGTGGCTCCCTTTAGCTATTGGGACAAAAGCCAGCTACTCAGTATGACAGTTGAGGTCCCTCACATACAGTCTACAATTTACCTTCCAGCAACATTGCCAGAATTCCTGATCCTAAAAATCTTTCATTTGTGGGAACAGCTCCACACAACTAATAGTGTTTACTCTGTCTGAAATGTTCTTTTCTCTTAAGTTAAATGCTATTAGTCCATGAAGAATTTGTTCTAATGTCAACTTTCCTTTGAAACTTTATTGTCATCATCACCACTTTAAAAAATGTCCTTTTCTTACAAATTCCATTGAACTTTTTAGAAGAAATTTGGCTGGGTCCCAGTCTACATCTTCTGCTGTCCTTAAGCTATGGGAAGTTGAGCACCTCTCTTCTTATCTTAGCTTCCTGTTATATTAATTGATGGTGTGGGGGGTAATAACTTACCTACTAAATGGGGTTGTTATTAGGATAAAATGAAATGAAATAATGCATGTGAAATCTCTTTGCAGCACATTAACTGTTAGACAGATAAAAGTTATTGCTATAGTACTTATCACTTCGCCTTGTAGTTAGTTGTATAAATGTTCCCTTCCCCTAATGTATTATGTAATCACATTAGGAGAAGAAAATCTTGTAAAGTAAGTTCTGCATTATCCAGCATCTATAAGCATGTCTTAGATAAAGTAGTTGCTTAATAAATGTTGGTTGAATGCATGAGAGGAGGCAAACAAGCAAGATAAAGATTCCATACTTACTTTCAGTTGCATGGGGATTCCTTGCTTCTCACCCAAGTCCCCTTTTTTCCTATGTCCGTTCACCAAATACAATGTGCAAGGCCCTATCTGTTAGAAAAGAAATAGTGTGGAATGACTTTAGAAGATGTACTCTTTACCTTCCTACATACTTAGATTAAAGAATGGGTTTTGAAAATTACTTACATTGAATCACTCCTGGGATTATAATATCAACAGCTTTTGTGATTTCATTATTTACAAAATATAATTAACCTACAAAATTACTTGATAAAAAACCGTATTCATATTGATGGGCAAATAAATATTCACTCATCATCAGATATAATCGACTGAACAAGTCTTAACAACGCAGTGAATAAAATTGTTTAGTGTCTTAAGAGAATTGTACTTGTTCCAATTACTGTTAGTTACACACACAAAACATCCTCTTGGCAACTATACTTCCAAACTACGGAGATGCTAAGGGAGAAAATGGCACCAAAATACAAACTTCCCCTCTTCTCTATGTAACCTTTATAAGCTTAGACTCAATCATAACTGATAAATGTTTAAATTTTAGGTGATAGCAAATGGAAAAATAATTAGAATATTCATGTATTAGAAATTCCATGGTTTTATGTTTCAAATTTACAGTATTAGAAATTTTCCCATTGTTGACTAACATGATTTTATATTTGTAACATCATTTTATACAAAACATTATAGAGGATGGTGGTTATTCAACATAGAATGGAATTCACATAGAAAAAAATTCAGAAAATAGGTTTGACACAAGGAAAAAAGTTACTTGGAACTGTGTTGCTTAAAACTTAATTATATTTTCCATAATCCAAAATGTTACTGAGTTCACCATTTGTAGGGCTACTGACAAAGCATTTTTTTCAAGATGGGAAAGTAATTTATACTTTTCATTAAAAGCCTTTTCACTCTCAACTGAATAAAGCCAGCTGTTCTTTTCACTTCCTCTTCTGTAGCAGCACATCATAAACATTTAGACCAGAGTTCTGGATGACACCAAAACTGCTTATCCACAACTGCCTCTTTTCCAGAAGTCTGTTAGAGTATAGGAACTGGCAAAATATAAAGAAAAGATATCTTAATCAGAGCTCTGCCGATTGCTTGATCCGGAGGAGTTTACCACCTATGAATAACAAAGTGGTACTGTTATAAAATCGTTTAAAGGGTAGAGAGAGAGAGAAAAAAAAAAAAAAAAACAACCCTGTAGTGGAGGGGTTGCCCCGATGCTTTGTCCCTCTAGAGCTCCTGGGACTACCAGAAAGGAAATCTAGAATCCATGATTATAATCCCAAAAGAGAGCAGCAAAAACCTATTCCCTCTCCTCCCTTATTTCTCTTCTAACTTGTGGCTATTTCTTCCTTCTCCCTTCTCTGGCTTCTCTTTACCTGTCGATATTTCTAAATGAAAACTTCTTCCAGAATCCAGCACTGTTTCCTTTAGTGGATTCATCCTTTGCAAGGCTTCCACTTTGATTCCTAAGGGTGTGACTCCCAAGTTTTTATTCTCTCATCCACTTTCTTCTGGGCTGAAGCCTTGTGTAATTCACTCTTGTGGATCTGTTTTTGGTATCTCTTCTGGTTGAATCCACCGGACACCCTGCTATTAGATGGAATCACCCTGAAGCACATCTCTGATACTGTTACTTTTCTGCTCAAAAACTCAAGCTCTCTTTATCACCTAGAGAAGAGAATCTAAACTCTGTAAAAGACGATTCAGGATGCTGCACAATTTGTCCCATACTTTTTTCCCCTCTGATATGATTATTATTATTTGATATATTTATATATTTTCATATCCTAGTCCAGTGCTGTCCAGTAGAAATAGAATATGAGCCAGATACGTAAGTTTAAATTATCTAGTAGCCACATTAAAATAAAAGTTAAAATTAACAAATAAACATATTTACTAATCTATCATATTATTTATATATTTAAATGTATATGTAATTTATTCTATTTGTATTATATGTTTATATTTATGCCTAAATCTATTTTAGTAAAAAAATACCTTATATAATCAATATAAAAATTATTAATTAGATACTTATATGGTAACCAGCTTCCTAAATGATCCTCTTTGATCTCTGCCAATGTTCACACCCTGTGTAGTCCCCTCCCACACTGTCAGGGTTGGTTGGTGTGATCAGTAGAATATGGCAGATGGTATGTCACTTTTTAGGCTAGATTATAAAAGACCTTGTGGCTTCTGCCTTGCATCATTGATTCTAGGGGAAGCCAGCTGCCTTGTAGTGAGTACACTTAGGAGGGCCTGTGGAGAGGCCCTTGTAGAGAGAAGCTGAGGACTCCTGCCAACAACCAGGAAGGTACTGAGGTCTTCTGCCAATAGCTGCAAAATTGATCCATCATGGAGCAGATTGTCCAGCTACAGTCAAGCTTCAGTTGACAACCCCAGCTGATAGCTTGACTGCAAATTCATGAGGAAATCTAAGTCAGAACAACCCAGCTAATCTGCTTCCATATTCCTGCCCCTCGGAGACTGTTTGAAATAATAAATGTTTGTTGTTTTAAGATCCAAATTTTTGAGGCAATTTGTTATGCAACAATTTTAAACGAATACAGAGTTGGCTACTTGGCAGTGATGTGCAATTGTAACAAAAATCCAAAATGTGGCAGTGGCTTTGGAACCCAGCAGTGGGTAGAAGTTGGCAGATCTTTAAAGGGAGCCTTGTAAAAGTCATTTTATTTTTAGAAACATGATACCCTTTAAGGAGCTGTGAATAAAGAATTAATGGAAACTGGGGAAAGCCTCGTTGTGTAATGCCAGAAAGTTTAGTAACATTATTGCCTACAGTAAACTGGAAAGTAGAAATGTGCCAGGTGAACTGGGTGATCCTGCTCAGGAGATCTTCAGGCAAAGTAGTAAAGAGGCCACTGACTTCTTCTTGCTGTTTAGAGTAAAATGAGAGAGGAAAGGAATGAACTATAGAAATGACTATTAAATAGGAAGGAACTAGAACTTGATGTTTTTAAAATTTCTTAGCCCATCCACATGGAGAATGATATTAAAATTAAGAAATGTCTTATGAACAAAGATCAAATCCAGCGTTCTGCCAAGAGACCTCAGAAAGATTATAGGTATTTATTGCCTCAGAGTGTAATACAGTTTAGTCAGACAAAAGACCCTCTAAAAGGTGTAAGTGTATGCCTCACAAAACGTCTCAAATGAACAGTAGTTTAAACTTTTTTTTTTTTTTTTTAAGACAGTTTCACTCTTGTTGCCCAGGCTGTGGTGCAATGGCACAACATCAGCTCGCCACAACCTCCACCTCCTGGGTTCAAGTGATTCTTCTGCCTAAGCCTCCCGAGTAGCTGGGATTACAGGCATGCACCACCACACCCAGCTAATTTTGTATTTTTAGAAGACACGAGGTTTCTCCATGTTGGTCAGGCTGGTCTCAAACTCCTGACCTCAGGTGATCCACCCACCTTGGTCTCCCAAAGTGCTGGGATTACAGGCGTGAGCCACCATGCCTGGCCTAGTTTAAACTTCTTAGCACTTAAGGGTATCTTTCTTTGGCCATCTGGGGAGAAGCCAGAGGTAGAGAAGGACTTGTTTTGAAGAGAATTGAGGGTGTGTCTTTAGTCTAATGCAATGAACCCTAATAAGAATCACAGGAGATCCATAAAATTTTAGCAAGAATTATATTCACAGAAAAACTGTCAGCTTAAACTGAAAGGTACACACACAATACAAAATGAAAAGAGATCTTTCAACCCCCAGAATTCAATACGCAGAAAGGAGGCTGAGGAAACCACACAGCTGTAAACACAGGCTACTTTCTTGCAAAAGGAAGCATGAGTCAAAGGCTGGAATCACGAGCCCAGAAAGTAGAGCTGATAGCCTTGAAGAATTATTCCTGTGAAGGAAAAGAGCTGAGTCAAGGGACTTTGATCATTTGCCTGGTTCCATTTCAGAAATGTTGTAGACTTGTGAGCCCTTTGTGCTTCTTGTCTTTCCCCTTTTTAAAATAGAAATGCCCATAGTGGTTTTCTTATGCTTGTCCCATCATTGTATGTTACACGTCTATAGGACATATATCCTGTCTCTTTAATTCACAGGTCTCCTGAAAAACAGAAACTGTACTTGGGGAGCTGTAGTTATGGAACTTAAGGCACTGTATTCAAGCAGCCTCATCTGCAGCTACACCTGATCTAGTTGACAAGATTCTAGGCTTCAAGCTGATGCTGTGATGGGATTAGACTTTTGGGGCCTTTGGGAGAGAGTAAATATACTTTGCTTGTGGGATAAATAAAAATTATATGTGACCGAATGGTCAACTTTGTTTCACATAGGTTCGAAATTATTTAATACTCTTCCTTTCAGAAGATGGAGTCAAATTCTTAGTGAAGAATTTCTAATGGGTAGCATACAGCAAAGATGTTGGGTTTGACTTTGGAGACTAAGAAAAGACACTGTGGCTTCCTGCTTGCTTGCTCTCTCTTTGGTCATTTACTCTGTGCAGAAGGCAGTTGCCTTTTCGTGAAGACTCTTATCTATGGAGATGTAATGTGGCAAGGAACTGAGGGTCTTGACCAACAGCCAATGAGAATCTGAGATCTCCTGCCAACATTGATGTGAGTCAGCTAAGAAGTGGATCCTCCAGCCTCACTGAAACCTTCAAATGTCTGTAGTACTGACATCTTTATTGCTACCTCAGTAGAGATATTGAATAAGAATTACTCTTAAATTTCTGATCCATGGCAACCGCGACATAATTAATGTTAGTAGTTTTAAACTACTAATTTTTAGAATAATTTGTTAAGGAGATTTATTAGATTACTAGTGCATTTTACAATCTCTTTTAAAAAATACTAAGTCTCTTGAATTGAGTGTATGTTTTATATTTATGGCACATTTCAAAGTGGATTAACCTTCATTTCAAGTGTTCAATAGCCATATTTGCCTAGTGGCTATCATATTAGTGTAGCCCAATACAAAATACATATCTCTATATGAATTTAATACTCAAAGATTTTTGCCTTTCCAGACCTTTGACTATTTAGTTTTCTTTGACAAAACAATGTCCAGTTATCCCCTTTCCATCTGGTGACAATCTCCACATCCTTCAAAATCTCACCCTGTTATTAACTTTTCGATGATGGCTTCTACTACCCAACCACTCAGAAATAGTTATTACTTTTCACCTTTCTTATCACTGTTCTTATAATTGGTTATGCATGTCTCTTTTCTTCTAGACTGTGAGAACCTTGAGGGCAAGATGTATGTGTATGGTTTTAAAAAATAATTTCATGTGCTTAGCTGACTGCTTAGAACCTAGTGTTCAATAAATGTTTGTTGGATACATTAATAGTAAACACTAGACAACTACTTGGCAGTGTTGATGGGGAAGGGTTCTTGCATTGCATGAATAATTCGTCTTTGAGATCCCTAAAAATTGCCAGTATTCCATAAAATGCATTATAGATGGCTCACGCCTGTAATCCCAGCGCTTTGGGAGGCCGAGGCAGGTGGATCACGAAGTCAGGAGATCGAGACCACGGTGAAACACTCTCTACTAAAAATACAAAAAAATTACCTGGGTGTGTTGGCGGGCACCTGTGGTCCCAGCTACTCGGGAGGCTGAGGCAGGAGAATGGCATGAACCCAGGAGGCGGAGCTTGGAGTGAGCTGAGATCTCGCCACTGTACTCCAGCCTGGGCGACAGAGCGAGACTCCGTCTCAAAAAAAAAAAAAAAAAAAAAATGCATTATAGAGAAATATGGTTCCTCCCTAAGAGCCTTCAAAAACATATGACACACTCTTTACCCTCACATGAGCGTGTGCAGATTTGTTCTGTGGAACACAAATGATTGAGTGAGGAGGATTGCCCATTACTACCTGCATCCTGTTTCTGTGAAGGAAGTTCTGTTTCACAATTCCATTATTTGTGCTTGGGTAAGGGCCCTTGTACAACATGAAAGTTATCCTTTAGGTCTCCTATGAGCTGAAACTTCTACTAAGCATGTTCAGTATTTTAGTATAGATGCTTGAGGTAGGAATCAGACAGCACAGATCCTAGGTACACAACAAATTACTTCTCTTCTTTGGTTTATGAGAAAAAGAGCTAGTGTGTGTGTGTGTGTGTGTGTGTGTGTGTTTCCCCTGTGAGTGGGTTTTCTTCAAATGCAGGGATAATTTATAAGAGCAAGGTAAAGAAAAAGAAAACAATGTTTCAGATATAGCATTATTAAGCAGGATGTGGAAATTATAAGAATAATACCAGGGAACCGTCTATCAGCAAATAGATATCCTTTCCTTCTTGAATTTTTCAGGCACAGGAAAGCAGATGGAGGCAGAGATATGAGTCTCATTCTGGTGGATTATTGTTCCAGACAGTAGCGTAAACTATTCATCCAACCATTTCAGCCGTGAGCTTCCTCTTAACATTGTGTGATGACCCAGATACTGAACTTTTGTCTTTTGCCTTTTACCCCATTTTCTAGAATAGACAGTGCATTTTCAACTCCAGGATGATCATGCAGCCTCGGGGATCATCAAATGAATTGATTTTTCTTGGCAATTTTTTCCTAATAAAGTACAGCTTTCAGGTTTTTTTTTTTTTTTTCTTTTCTTTTTTTGCCCCCAAAGGAAGGATGCCAGAAGCAGCATAACTTGTTCTTGTCATGTTAGTGAATTGTAGAAATATTAGCATTCTGGATAAGAATGCCATGGAAGCCAGAGGCCAAAAGCTCAGCAATCCATATGGTTTGTAATATACACCCTTAGGCAGGCCTCATGGGTTGTAGTTGTTTAAAAGAAAAAGAACAAACAAATTAAAAACCAAACAAAATCAGAGGGACAAGTAAAAAGTAATTTCTTGTGTGAGAAATCAGGATGGGGGAGTCTGCCCTTTAAAACTGATCTCCTTTGTCTGCAGTGCCCCTAAACTTGTCACCCAATTACTCATGGAGGAAGTCTGCACAGACCCACACGTTACCCTCACAGGAAGGCAAACTCAGATCTATTTCCATATCCACCTTGTAATTAGTTTGTACAGGGGAAATTACTGTGGACTAATGGAGTAGCCTCTTTCCATTTGCGGCTTCTCTGTTAGTTTGCAGCAGGGAAAGTGTGGGACAGAAAATTTGCTTTATAAAAACCACATAAAACTTTTCAAGGTACTCTTAACTCCTAGCTCTTAGAAAATTAAGGTTTTCTTCTCCTAAAAGTCGATGTTAGCTTGTTTTCAAATAAAGTTTTGAGTTCTGTGATTCTCTCACTCAAACTTTACCATCAAGGCAATACTGAATATAGTCACTCCCTGTAGATGTTAGGCTGTGATAACAATAATAATAATCTTGGATAGTTGATTATAATTTCAACAATGAAGACACTCATTTTATATTATTAAGATATGAACTTAAAATTGTACAAATTGTACTACCGTCTAAATTTATGTGAGACAGAGAAAATGACATTCTCAGATGTTTTATAAGAGATCGCTGACTAATAATACTTATGTTCAATTATTTAATCCTGTGCCTATGAACAATTTGTCTAAACCTATTTATAAAACTCATCTCTATACTAGTATATTAATACTTTGCTTACTTCTAATTTTTATTTTTTATTTTATTTTACTTTTTGAGACAAGGTCTGGCTCTGTCACCCAGGCTGGAATGTAGTGGTACGATCTTGGCTCACTGCAACCTCCCCTTCCTGGGTGCATGCGATGCTGATCCTCCCACCTCCACCTCCTGAGTAGCTAGGACCACAGGTGTGCTCCACCATGCCCAGCTAATTTTGTACTTTTGGTAGACATGGGGTTTCACTATGTTGTCCAAGCTGGTCTTGAACTAGTGCACTCAAGTGATCCACCAGCCTTGACTTCCCAAAAGTGCTAGAAAGACAGGCATGAGCCACTGTGCCGGCTCGATACTTTGCTTACTTCTAAGGATTAATTTTATGTGATGATTCTTTGCTAACAATGATGATTCTATTTTTACTTCTACTGCATAGTGTGGTAAATACAGTTTATAGAGTATTGAACATTTCAAAATGACTAAAGAAGTAAATTTCAAATGTTCTCTCTACAAAAAATGCTAAGTATTTGAGGTGATGGATATGTTCAGCAGCTTGATGTAATTTTTACTCCACATTATAAATCATAACATTACTTTGTACCCCGTGTATTGATACAGCTATAGATGACCAATTTACAATACAAATGTCTTTTAAAAGATTATTTTTGGTATTGTATATTTGGACTTCTGAAATTGTCAGTATTATATGAACTTGCCCTTCAGTTTCATAGATATCTTTAAAATGCCCTTTATTTTTCCTTTCACACTAGTTTTTTTCTTTCATATATGGTCCCATTTATCTAGAATGGAGAGTTAATTTGGAAAATAAGATGAAACTATTGGAAGACAACCAATGAATATGTTAAGGACTAATGATCATGAATTTTCCAGTTAGTGTTCCCTTGAGACTGAGGTGCCTATTCGCTAATCCTTAAACTAAAACGTGATTAATTTAGAATGAAAACCTCATCAGGCCCCATGTTCTCCACCAGATTTGACTTAGGATGATTTTAAGCTACCAGGTGGCAGTGGCCTTGCATGCCTCCTGGAACCTAATAGGCACTTGTTACTGAGTATGATGCTGATGATTACGGTGTTGATGAAAATAAGCAGAGCCCAAGATTAAAGAAGGATGCATCTGATCTTAACGAGCTTAAAGCAGTGGCTGTAAGGACCTGAAGAAGCTGGTGATATCATATAAAGGACCAGAACTAGTGGCAAAAAATCCTGGCTCGTTATTACCTTTTCAGAAAAAGTGGTTGGATATAGTATCAGGCTTTTTGAAAATACATTATATCATGCTTATGCATGCATACATACTATGTGTCAATTCTCATATATGATAATCGGTGGGAAAATGCACTGTCCTATGACTATAAAACTAAATCTGAGTTCTGGGAATCATTTTTAATATGTATTTAAATTTATTGATCCTAAAACATAGTTTTAGTTTTATCTTTTTGCCTTTGTTTCCTAACCCCAAATGAGAAAATGTGCCTGATTTTCTCAGAAGCAGATTAATCTTTTGTTATTGTTTTGTTTTTGTTTTTCTGAGAGAGGGTTTTACTCTGTCTCTTAGGCTGGAGTGCAGTGGCCTGATCTTGGCTCACAGGTCTCAGGTGATCCTCCCACTTCAGCCTCCCAAGTAGCTGAGATGACAAGCGCATCACCACACCCAGCTAATTTTTGTGTTTTTGTGGGGGTAGAGGTGAGGTTTCATCACGTTGCCCAGGCTGGTTTTGAACTCCTAGTCTCAAGAAATCCACTCACCTTGGTCTGCCAGAGTGGCGGGATTACAGGCGTGAGCCACCGCATCTGGCTCAGATTAACTTACTGAGTATGACAAGGGAAATGCTCTTTCTCAATTTTAGTATCTTGATTCCCTAACGTGGCATAAGTGGAAATTCTTCCACCTCCCAACAAAACAGCGATGCCATCACCATTTCTCCTAACATCATCTCATACTCACCTGAACACAAGTGGGAAACAGTCACATCTGAACCACTGGTTAGGGGCTGATGCCAGACTGCAATGGTCTCCTCACAGTGGTGGGGAGAGAGATGCTAGAGCCACCGCAGATGTATTGAAATCATGAATGGCAGCATGATTGCTTGATCCTGGTTGTTTCAGGTTCTGGCAGATCTTTGGGCACTGAATAAGAATGGACACCTTCAATTTTATTCTCCATTCCAACTCAAAGCAGGAAAATATACTCACTATGCAACATTTAAAGGATTTTAAGATCTTTGCATAAAGTTTAAAGTTTACAACATTTACAAAAACTTAGCATACACACACACACACACACACACACACACACACACACACAAACACAGACCCTGAATTAATTCTATTGCCCTGTTACTTTTAAGGCTGGCAGGGAAATCTCCTTCTTTTCCTATTGGTCTCTTTTCTATCTATCCTGTGTTTCAAATAGTGTCTTGCAGTATTTACTGTATATATCTGAACTATGATTTGGGTTCTTACCAATGAGGTTGCCTTCAAGGGTTTATCAATGTCTCTCACTGATTTTCTCCTCATATCTTTAGAATCATTTTAAAGTTCTTGTTGGTGGGTAAGCAATGGCGAAAGGTGGCAGGCAAGTGACCTCTTGTATATTTCTGGAGAAGTAATTAGTGAGTTAGGTCCCTGAGAGACATGGGTGATATATTACAGCTTGTAGGTAGTTCGGCACAACAGATATTACTCCAGCTTCACAACTCTAATCAACTTACGCATTTTAAAGCAGAGGTAAGACAATGGCAGCAAATGGAAGAAAATGTGTTTTTAAACAATGTATTTGTGTTTTCTAGGTTGACACAGAGACTCTCTAGACATTCATTACATACTTAATGTCACACTAACAAGTCATGGTGGAAGTCGGTAGATATCAGTAAACCCTTTAATGCATGTTTCAACAAGCACTGATAAGGAACTCTGAGCTTGGATTTTACAATAAGAAGAAAATAAATGATACATACTAGGCATACTCCCTTTTCACCTTCCCTTAAGGGTAGCCAGGCTTGACATTTACTGTGGCATAAATGAGACCAGAAAATTAAACTGCAGAGAAGCTTATTACTTATAATAGTAAAGGTGGCAGTGTTTATTTCTATGCAAATGTTCCATTTCCTGTTGACAACGTCAAGCTACATATTTAATTGATCTCATTAAACATGTTCAGATATTTTTACATTACAGGTTGTGAATTTGAAATGAGAATATATTGATTAAGATAGGACTCTGGAATAAAAATCCTTCTAACCCTGTCATAAACTTCCATAAACATGTTGGTTGAAACTACTTAGCATTTCTGTATCTACAGTTCTCAGAACAATTTCCAAATTGTTAATCAGGAATGATGGACAGCATGCCTAGCCCAGGTAAGGAACAGATATTCAACTCATATTCCAAAGAAATATACTTCTTAATCCTATCATGGGAATGAGTGGAATACTAATCCTATCCCGCACCCCATATTCCTATCACCTTTCTGGTCTCTGAAGAGTGAATGCAAATACTTGGCTTGCATTCCACCAATACTCAGTCAAAGCCTGTCTGACATCACCAATTGATTATTGTACTCTTAGCTCTGTGGCCCAGATGCGGTGTCAGAATCCTTGTCAGCATAGATCTCTAAGAAGCCACTCTTAATGGTTCAGAATTGCCTCTTGAGATGAGATTTATTTCATCATTGCCACACTGGCTTTGTAGTTCCTTATAGGCTACTCCTTGACCCCCTTTATACAAGAAAAGCTCATCTCTGTATTACATTTTTGGACCCTTCCTTGACCTCTTGATAATAAGAAGTAGATTCCTGTGTCTCTCTCTCTGATAGTGAGTAACATCTAGGCTATCTTTCTATGCTTTGAACACCATCCTGTTTCTCAGTCCAGATTACTAGTACCGGAAAAAGTGGCACATGCAAAATGTAAAAGCAGAGAAAGTTTAGCATTAAAGGCAAAAATGGATTTCTTACTTCAATTTCTATATTCCCTGACAACTATAATTATTATAACTGCCTATAGATCTCACTTCAGCAAAATGTTTCTATTGTCCACCTTATGCCTCAGTTCTTCAAGGCTTTCCTCTCATTTCTCTTCTCTGAAAAACAAAAATCAAACGAACAAAAATTAGTCATGTTTTATGAGGTAAGGGGACAGGGATAGGTAACTAGATGCATGAAGAGTAGTGATGACCTCAGCCTAGTTTATATTTATCCATCCGTTAATTTATTCCATAACTGCTTAGCATCTGTGATATGTCAGCAGCGGAGAGCCTAATGAAAAGGAAGCAGTGAGCCAAACAGACTTAAAGAGCTTATGGTCCAAAATGGAAGGGAGAAATTAATCAATGCACAAATATGTAAATACAATCTGCGATACATCCTAAGAAAGAACAGTAGAGAGACTGAGAAAACAGAGCAGAGAACTGATCTAGTCTGGCAGAACAGGCTTTTCTGAGGAGGAAAGGTTTAAGCTAAGCTTGGAAGGCTGAATAGAATTTAATCAGGTGGAAGGTTGATGTAGGAGAAGTAAGGAGAGTTTCCCAGGTAAAGAGGATAGCAGGTGCCAAGTCCTCTAAACAAGAAGGTATGTCTTTGAAGGATGTTTTTGAAGAATTAAGTGTGAAGGGAGAGCAGAGTAAAAGGGAGATGTGAGTAAGTAGTGGAATATATTGCTAGAGAGCTAGGCAGGGCCTAAGCAGACCACATGGGGCTTGTTGACCATGCCCATAAATGCAGCTAAACTGTTTTAAACAAGAGTTATCACAAGGTGTTCTTTGCTTGTACAAGATCATTTCAGTTTTAGATAATAAATTGGTAACAGATAAGAGTAGATATCAATATTCAAGAGATCATTGCACTTGTCCAGGTATGACATGATAGTTTGGACAAAAGTGAAGATGGAGATGAAGATAGGTGGAAAGATGTAAAATATATTTAGAAGGAAAATCAACTGTGTTATAAAATGATGGAAGGCCAGATGTGGTGGTTTATGCTTATAATCACAGCAATTTGGAAGGCCAAAGTGGAAGGATTGCTTGAAGCCAGGAATCTGAGATCAGCCTGGGCAAGACAGTGAGACCCTGTCTCTACCAAAAAATATTAGCTGGGCACAGTGGCTTGTACCTGTTATCCCAGCTACTTAGGGGGCTGAGGTAGGAGGATCGCTTCAGCCCAGGAGGTCGAGGCTGCAATGAATTATCATTGCACCACTCCACTCCACTTTGGGCCCAGAAAAAGATCTGTCTCATACATGAATACATAAATAAAATAAAAAAATAAGGTGGTGGGATTAGAGGGGGTAACTTGGGATGTAGGGGTCGATGATGATTTTAAAATACTAGTTTGTCCATCAGGATTGGGTTTTCTGCTGTTCACTGAGTCAGGAAACAGGAGAAAGATAAGGTTTTGAGGATTTTGGCCATGTATTTGGTATAATTGATTTGCCAGTGAATTTCCACAATAGACTTGGCAAATAGTTGGATATATTGATATCAGTCACTTTGAGGTGGGAATATGAATATGTGTGTATGTGTATGTATGTGTGCATATATATGTACATATATATGAGAGTCACTAACATATATCCACTCATTTTGTAATGATATCCATAAAGAGTTGTCGACCCAATTAAGACATTTTCTTGTTTAACTTATTCATAGGTTTTGTTTCCCTATTATAGACAGCTATCAATTGACTTCTAAATTATTAGATTGGTATGGAGGTGGTGGTGATGGGGTAGATTTGCTGACATGTATTGAACAAATGTTATGTGCTAAGTACTGCACTAGGTACTCTACATATATTATCTTATTTACTTATTCTCATACCTGGGGGCTATTCACTTTTACACGAGGGAGAAAATGGGCTCAAAGAAACTGAATAATTTTATAAAGATCTTTCAGCAACTAAAGTATAATTCTGAGGACCCTTGCACTTTCTACTGTGATAAATTCTTTCTCACAGATTTTGAAACAGTAAATGACTGAATTATAGCATGTATAATATCCAAATGCAATGTTTCAGATACTGTGTTGGTTCTTCCATTTTAGAATATAATTTAATATTGAATCATATTTTTAATAAACATGTTACTGGATAACATTTAAGAGAGTGTCAGTTTAAAAATATTTATTCATGAAACTTTTGACAAACACTGACTATGTGTTAAGGAATTCTTATTAGGGCCGGGAGAATACAAATTTCAACAGTTGACACTCCCTGCCCTCAATTTACCCTTTTCTGACAGCAAGAATAAAGAAACACAGTACTCATATTTATCTACAGTTACCTATGTGACTTGCTTTATGCCAATTACTTTACATGGTTTTCTTAGGTAATCCTTATTATGTGATTAAGAGCTAGGTAGGTATCATGTTCTCCATGTTACAGGAGACAAAAATGAAGTTCAAAGTCACACAACTGGTAAGTGGCAGATCTAAGTCTTGGATTCAGTTTGGTTGGAGTCCATATTCCAAATTTGTGATTAGTAGATTCTGCTGCCTGTCTCTCTTTTAGACTAATGGTTAAGCAAACCATTTGATGGGTTGTGCTAGTTTTCATTATCCTATAAAGTGGGAAAATGAAGGATGAAGTAGTTATGCAAATGAAAATTTCTAGAAAAGCAGAAAATAATGAGTTGTATTTAAAGAAATGTTTTACAACTTATTTTCTATTAAGGGAGATAAATGTATACATTTGCTAAGTGTTAATAATAAAATATTATGTCATTTTTTCATGGAATTGAAAATTGAAACCACTGCAGAGAAATGGTATACTTTAAATGACTTTAAATGTGCTTATTAATTCAGACTCTGAGGAGGTTTCACATATTGCCTTTCACATGAAGACAATGGTTTATTTTATAGGCTTTGTGCCATGTTCTATTTTAATTCAACTTTGCAGTGTGCAGAACTGTTCCATATTTGTTTTCCTGAGGAACTAGATATTGTCAAAACACAAATCAAATTTTAAAATATTTTTTCTTTTACTTATTGGGAGTAAATTTGAAATATAGGATATTTCAGTTTAAGTAGCTTATATTCTAAAGTTTTGCTATTGAATTCTCTTGGCTGTCAGTGAAAAGAAAAGCTGTATTCTTATGTAGTTTGATCACTTGGCTACAGTGAATTTCTGTTTCTGAAATAGGAAAATGTTAGTGAAAGAGGCCAAGATTCTTATAATAGCTTACAGTTATGGTTTTTATATTTTAAAAGTTCAACATTAATGCTTCATATGAAGTCAAGGGTGTTTATACTATTTAATCGCGTCTGAAGTTAATGGGAGCTTCTAGTTACCATTGGCTGTCTTTAGAGTCAAATAAGTATATATTGAAAATAAAACCTTTCTCAAATTAAGCATCCTAGTGTTTTCCAATATTTTGAAGCACATCGGTAAATGTATAAGTATGTGACTTTATTCACAATTTCATATTACAAGAAGAAATTTTGTGTATTTGTACATTAACTACCTACTAGGTGCCAGACACTATGCTTAGGCAGTGTATATACAAAAATGGATGTGGTACAATCTGTGTTTTCAAGAAACTCATAATCTATTGAGGGAGGGGACAAATAAAACAAATACAAATGGTGCCCAAATTACGATTTTCCAACTTCATGATGGTGTGAAACCAATATGCACTCAGTAGAAACCATACTTCTAGTACCCATACAACCATTCTGTTTTGCACTTTTGGTACAGTATTGATAAATTACATGCAATAGTCAACACTTTATTATTAAATGGACTTTGTGTTAGATAATTTTGCCTAACTGTAGGCTAATGTAAATGTTCTGATTACATAATCTAGGCTAGGCTGAGCTATGATGTTCAGGTTAGATGTTTAAATACATTTTTGACTTACGATATTTTAAACTTACGATGGGTTTATTGGGATGTAACAGCATCATAAGTGCAGGAGCAGCTGTCCTCTAAAACTGAAAATTACGCAATTAATCAAACAGAATGACCCAGCTTTTTATGATAAAAGGAAAGGAAAGCAAATAATTTAAGAGTAAAAAGAGGGAGAATGGAAGAGAGAGACAGACAGACAGAGAGAGAGATCAATTCACAGAAGCACAAAATATCACCCCTACCCTTCTCTCCAAAAAAAAACATTTATTAAGCTCATTCATGGTCACATCTGTTTGTGTACCTATGTATTAGTGACTCTGGGTGCAAACACAGAAGTTAAAGTGTTTTAATATATATGCATGCTTAATTTAACTACCACCAAGTAGTTTTTCAAAATGATTGCATCAGTTTAGAACCCCAACAGCAGCAAACACAGGTCATATTTTTTCAGTCTCACCAGCACTTTCTATTGATATTATTATTTTAATTTCATTTCTCTTATTTTTTTGTGCAGTTGAAAAGCTTTTTACACACATATTAATCTTTTTTTATTTTCCTATAGTCAACTGGCTATTCACATATTTTACTAAATTTTATCTATACATGAATTCTGGGTTAGTTATGTAGTTTGTAATCTTCTTTTCCCAGTGTCTTCTGTCTTTTTAGTTTTCCTATGGAAGATTCTACTTTATAATTTTGATTATATATTTTACAATGCTATGGTCTGAATGTTTATGTCTCCCCACAACCCCAGATTCCTATGTTGAAACCAAGTCTACGGTATGGCGGTGTTGAGGTGGGGCCTTTGCAATGTGGCAGAGATCATGAATGAGATTGTGCCCTCATAAAAGAGGCCTAAGGGAACTTGTTTGCCCCTTCCACTGTGTGAGGATGCAGCAAAAAGATATCATCTTTAAAGCGGAGCAAGCGCTCATGAGACACCCAGTCTGCCAGTGCCCTAATTTTTTATTTCCCAACCTCCAGAACAGTGAGCAATACATTTTTGTTGTTTATAAATCACCCAAGCTAAGGTATTTTGTTATAGCAGCCTGAAAGAACTAAGACATTCCTAAAAACATATTTATTAATTTGTGTTTTACTTGGTCTTTAAAACCGCATCCTGTCTTTGTTTATTCCTATTTAATAATTCCAGTATCTGATGTCCTTGGTGGACTCTAAACCTGTTGTTTCATACTCAAGGTGGCATGCAGCTGTGTGTTCTTGGTGCTCATTGGTGCTGAGTTCATCTTGATGTCTTAATATGTAGGAATTGTATAGGCCTAAATTGGAGATGCTGTCCCAGAGAGGATCTATCAACCACTTTTACCACAGGATGATCAAGCAAAGACCACAGAATGCAAAAATGTTGGACTATCCATTTTAATTCATTCACAGTTTGGATATTTTCACAACAGTTGAATTTACTCTGATTCTTTTAAGTGAAAATAAAATCTCTGGAGGAAGTCCAAAAATTTCTGGGAAATACTTGAAAAGATGTTTGTTGCCACAGAAAAGACTTGAATATAGAACATCAACTAAAATGAGTTATAATCCAAATGTTTTAGTGACTTTTAAGAATTGGTTCTTGTGGAAACTAGTCAGCATTGTGGGAAAAAAAATGTTCCATATTGAAATGGTTTGCTTGATCTTTGGAGTAATGTTTTCTAAATTTTATGCTGACAATGCTAATTTCCTGATATTTTCTGTCATTTTAAACTGCTTTTTGAAAAAGTGAGATTGATATGATACAAAGATGTTGCAAGTCTTTAAGAAATTGAAGCTCAGAATTAAAACTGCTCACAATAAAAGACTAATAATGATCCAGAGGTCCATGGAAATAAAAAGCCAAAGGAAGATTGTAAACATGTATTTTTCTCTCAGAACATCTGTGACTCTTGTGACTTTTAGTGTTATAAGTATATTTGGGGGGACTTACTTTGGCTTTGGAAGATCTTTTGCTGTTCAGAGGGCTGATATACAGGTGACACTGAAAAGGAGATCATTGGGAAGTTCGCAGCCAGGTCCTCGTACTTAAGCATAACGTTAAAAAGAAGACACTATAATTTGATGACACTGGTAAGTGTGACGATATAGAGCCTAACGCTTGGCAATTGGTGGATAGAAAGAAACACGAGTCAGTAACCTCTGTTTTAGAGCTAGGTAGAAGAAATACGCTGAATTGAAAATCTCAGCCTAAACTCACAACCTTTGGGGAGAAAGTTAATTTTTTATTCAGTAGCCACAATGATTTAAATATGCTCTTCTCTTGTGTCATTCTGTTTATCTCCAACAGATTATGGTTTGTGATATTGTGCATCCTAGCCCCGGGTTTTTTTCTCTAATACCATCCTTCACTCAAAGGAGCCAGGGCTCCTTATAGAAAAGGTTATTCCATGTTTGGGACAGGAGTTTTCAAGATGAATATTTACTTGTGATAGATAGAAGTCATGCCTATTAATCACATACACACAAACTAGGAAGGCGTTCAAACCATCTAGTAAGTGAAGGAAAGTGTGAAACTTATATTTGTTTAAGTGACAGAATACCTTCCTATGATTGAGTGGTTTGAGTTAATGTTGATATCCATCTGACGTTTAAAAGATATTTCCCTTGTTGAATCGACCTTCTAACAACATAAAATTGAGGGTCAGTGGAAGGAGAAGACCTCAAAGAGGTATGAAATTCAGGCGTAAGTGTGGTTCCCCCAGCTAAGTTGTGTGAACCTTTGCTTCATACAATTTAGCAGAAAACATTCAGGAATGTTTTGGAGTTGTTTTGAACTAGTGATTTGTGCTTGGAGCTCAGGCAGGCCTGTTAGAGCCCCTTACTTCCCAGAGGATTTTGGACTATTGGAAAAACTCTATCCCCATCTGGGCACATCCTTTGATATTTCTGGCTTTATGGATTATTTGTCTATGTAGTTTTCTGCATCTTTTATTAAAAGAGATCCTCTGCATTCTCTGTGCATGCTGACATCTCCCTATCAATAGTATCTTTGAATCATTGTGGCAGGCACCACACTAGATTCCCAAGTGGACTGGACATCAAAAGATCAAGTTCAGAGGCTCAGTTTTAAGGTCAAAAGCCAAAAATAATGTCATGGAAACATACTTTGCATCTTACATTTAGGTAGTAAGTCTACCGAGCTGAAACTGTATAAAGATCAAAGCAAGTAAATTAAAATAATCTTACATAGAAAATAATTCATTTTAATGAAAATGTTGTTTGGTATTGTTTGCTAATTAGTTGTATCATGTGAAGTGATACATAGCCTTAGAAGTTGAATAAGGAGAGTGGTAGTTATTGAGAAAAATAGGCCGGGCGCGGTGGCTCAAGCCTGAAATCCCAGCACTTTGGGAGGCCGAGACGGGTGGATCACGAGGTCAGGAGATCGAGACCATCCTG
>NW_016807417.1:798509-832916 GCF_001698545.2 Rhinopithecus bieti | reverse complement strand
GGTGGCTCAAGCCTGAAATCCCAGCACTTTGGGAGGCAGAGACGGGCGGATCACGAGGTCAGGAGATCGAGACCATCCTGGCTAACACGGTGAAACCCTGTCTCTACTAAAAAATGCAAAAAAAAAAAAACTAGCCGGGCGAGGTGGCGGGCGCCTGTAGTCCCAGCTACTCGGGAGGCTGAGGCAGGAGAATAGCGTGAACCCGGGAGGCGGAGCTTACAGTGAGCTGAGATCCAGCCACTGCACTCCAGCCTGGGTGACAGAGCGAGACTCCATCTCAAAAAAAAGAAAAGAAAAATAAAAGACATACTTCAGGACATGTAATAATGAAGAAGGTAAAGTTGAATAGAATTTACTGAAAAGAAACACTATAAAATTAATTGACTAAACCAATAAATAATATTTTATGAATGTGAATACGAATTCACAGAAACACATTGTATATACCTGAAGCTAAAGAAGGGAGGTAAGGAGAAAAGACAAAACAGAAAACAAAACAAAACAAAAACGAGTGATTGAAGAAGGGGATGAGGTTTGTTTAGCTGAGAGCAAAATGAATTATTTGGCTGAGTACCAAAGAAGAGGAAGGTAGTATTCTAGAAGCTGCAATGCATTTTCCTTAGGGGAAAGTGTGATGTTAAAAGGCGTTACCATCACACTAGAGCAGATAATTAGGCAATTACAACTATTAAATTTGACAGAGCATTAGTTTAAATGCATTACACACTAGAATTCTGAAAGAAGTAACAAATAGTACAATTTTTAGTTAATACTTTTCATAAGTCATTAAGGACAACATGTCACCAGAAGGCCGAAGGGTGTATTCCCAAATTTTGGAAAAGAGCTTGTGCATGTAGGCACATGTGTGCATATACACTCACACACACAAAAGGTTCTGGAAAAAAACTCTCATGAAAGCCTGAAAATTTGGAAGTCCTTTTCCTCTTTTATATGCAATTATTGCAGTGGACTTACAGATATTAACCCACCAATCATCAAAAGACCTTTCAAAAGTAGACAGCAAGTATCATTTCAGAACCTTCTACTTTGATTTATAAGTATTAAAACAGAAACCAAAAGAAGTCACCTTGAAGGCTGGTGGAAAGACCAAGCCTAAGATTTAAGTAATTGACAATTATCAAACATTTGGTAATGCATGATTTAGTAATACCGGAGTCAACTTACAACACTGTCCTCATCACCTTGCTATAAAAATCTTCCAATGGATTACTGCTGCATTTTAAAAAAGTATGATATATTGCTACACTGAATAATAATTTAATATAATAATCACATACTGTTTATCACTTACCTTCCAAATTCCATGCTTTACAGGTCTCATTAGATCCTGCAAGTATACATATGAATTGGTATAAAGAACTTTTAAAACAATAGTCGTGTCTGTGTGCATTGCATCAGAAGTCCCCAACACTTTGGTTCTAAAGATTAGCCACTAGTCGGCGGTATCATTTGCAGCCCTGTCATTATCAACTACCCTCCGGTCAGTGACAGAAAATGGTGGTCATAGTGGATCTTAGCATAATGATTAGACCTATTAAAGATCTTCACTTTTATTGAAGTGCACGGAGGCAGGCTTTTAGGCTGGGTTGAACATCCAGTGGGATAGGGTCCTAGCTTGTTCATCTTTGTGATCTCTTGTAGTATTAATGTACATACTCCGTGTTAGTTCATTGTTTGTTGAAGGAATGAATGAATGCAGGATATTTTCAATATGCTTTTTCTGATGTTCTCCATGGATGTTTTTGGGTGTCACGTTATGTATTCCATATCGATTTCTATCGCAGTATTTACAATCCTGCTTTGCAATTTCCTAGTTATACTTTGTAAGTCTGCTGTTCCCTTGGTCTGGTAACTCTAGTTCTCACTTAGACATGTGCTTTGCTAATAACTGTATATTTAGTGCCTAGCACATAGTAGATATACAGTAATTATTTGCTGAATGAAATGCATGTGTTTCATCCTCATATTTATCTGTAAATATATACCTCTCTGTGACAGTAACAATAATGAATCTATCCATATGTTTAACAAATGCTAATATTATTTTAGAAATATGCTATTCCATGGTTAACAGTCAATGGAAGCCTCTCAACGATTTTATTGATTTTATTCTATTTCTCAAATGTACTACCACATTTTTTTCTCAGTGCCTCTGTAATTTTTAATGTCAATATGAGGCTATGTGCTCATAAGGAATTCAGTGTGACTTTCTAGAAAAAGCACTGTGGATTTGTATTTAGGAAACCAGTGTTCTTGTGTTGAGCTTGCTTTAAAAAAAGAAATTAACCTCTCTGAGATGAACATCATCAGCTAAAAGAATCCAACTCTGCTAAATTTAAATAACAACTATTCTAGAAAAAACAAATTGAATAAACATTTTTGGACTACTATATAATAACAGTTTACTGACTAAAAGATAACGTTCAAAGAGAGACAGCATTTGCTGGGGTCCAAATACTCTTTAGGGCAGTGCCATCCAGTAGAACTTCCCGCAGTGAGGGAAATGCTGTGTAATCTGCACTGTCCAATACAATAAATGGTAACAGATGTGACTACAGAATGTTTGAAAGGTGTATTAGTCCTTTCTCACACTGCTAAAGGTGTATTAGTCCATTCTCACACTGCTATAAAGATACTACCCGAGGCTGGATAATTCACAAAGGAAACAGGTTGAATTGACTCACAGTTTAGCTGACTGGGGAGGCCTCAGGAAACTTACAATCATGGGAGAAGGAAAAGGAAAACAAGGTACCTTCACCACAAGGCGGGAGGAAGGAGAAGTGCCGAGCAAAGGGGGAAGAGCCCCTTATAAAACCATCAGATCTCGTAAGAACTCACTAACTATCATAAGAACAGCATGGGGAAAGCACCCCATGATTAAGTGACCTCCACCTGGTCTCTCCCTTGACACATGGGGATTCTGGGGATTGTGAGGATGACAACTTAAGATGAGATTTGGGTGGGGTCACAAAGCCTAACTATATCAACAGGTGACTAGTACAAATGAGGAATTTACTTTCTAATTTAATTTTAATCAATTTTAATTAATAGCTACATTTGGCGAGTAGATATTGTATTAGAAAGTGCAGGTTTAGTGAGACATATACAAGAATAAATAACTGAGCTTGTAATAAGTTTGAAAACAGAGATGCGATAGGGGACAAAAGTTAAATTTTAAAAGCAATACATAGTATCTATTAAAATTGAGTACTCAAGCATCTGTGTGAGAGTCTTATCTTTTCGTAGTGTAGAAATGACCTTAGGTAAAGGATTTTCCAGAACACCTAAATCTGCTTATAACACAGATTTTACCTAAAGATTAGAAAATATGGAGGAACAGGACAAACACAATTGTGATGTTTTATATAGTTGGTTTATGGGATTCTAAAGGACTATTATGATCCCACAATAATGCAAATGAGTAGAGGGATAAAAAAAAAATCCTAAAGGTTAGAATCAGAAGCAAGGTACAACATAGATGCTGGCTTAAGAAAATGACAGGAGAGATGATTGTGCAAGTATATTAATGCATTGTAATTCTCAATATAAAATAATTTGGCAAAAATAGAGTAACAAAGTTCATGTTTAGAAATATTTTATAAAGAAAGAGGAGATGGCGAGTCAGAGCAAAGATTCAAATCAATCAAAGTTATTTTGGCCACCATAATGAAGGTGAAGCCCTGTTTGGTTAGTGTGCTGTATACACTTCAGGTGACCACACTATTCTTTGAAAGGACATCACTAAAATTGAAGAGGTAGAATGGAGGGCAACAAAACAGACTTAATATGTGAGAGGTCAGAGTATTATACATGAAGAATGATTATCCAGCTCTATCAAATGTGGCTTCAAAAAAGATGACTAAGAAGAGAACTGCAAGAGGTTTTTTAGGAACAACAAGGAAAGGTTGGATTGATGACAGCCTGAAAATGAAAGGGGAAAAATGCAACTTAGGAAACACCGCCTCATCGTCAATCAAATGGAAAAGTTTGGGAGGTTGTTGGAGTACCATTACTAAAGGTAGTAAAGGTTGATTAATTTAAAAATTTAATCTTTCCGTTGATAAAACTTTATAAAAGAATCTAGAACCATAATGTCGATAATGGCAAACTGAGTAACTAGGTTATGGGATATATAATATATTTAAAAGAACTATAGGTTTAGTTTAGCTTTGTCCTAAATATTTGAAAGGCAAACAGAGGAAATACAACATAGAAAGGACATTGATATTGGAACCGGAAAGATTTATATTTGAATTCTCATTCTGCCACCCCTAAAATAACACTCACAACTTGAGTCAAATTGCTTTACCTCCCTGAATCTCAGCCTTTAAAGATGAAACCATTTCAGGAGACCTACTTCAGTAGAACTATTTTGACATTTAATGAAATAATATATGGAAACTACCTAGCACTGTTTCTGGGCATTCCTTTGTTTCTTATAAGTGTGAGCCTCAATTCAGTTGACTGTAATTTACACATACACGCCAACCTGAACAATTCCTTCCAATGTTCATTGAGCACAACCCTGTAAGAGGCATTCTCCTAGGTACCAGCTGTCTAAATATAGGAAGGAGATTGCATTCTTTGCCCTCAAGGAATCATAGTCTAATCAGGGAAACAGACTTATAAACAGTGATTGCAAAAGTCAAACCATGAGAAGAGTTCTAAGCAGTCATGGACAAGTGCTTTGGGAAAAGAGAAAGACAAGATTAGGAGGGAACAAGCAGGATAACATGTACTAAATAAAATTGGATAAACTATTTTATTTCGATATTAGTGGGTCCCTCTCACTTCACTAGTTTTAAGAGTTTATTTATTTACTTCTTTCACACATATTTAATTAGCACCTACTACAATCCAGTCTCTGGAACACGAAGATAAAAGAGATAGAATGGTACTTGCCCTCACTAAGTTTATAATCTGGTCTAAAATAAATTGGAGAGCTGTGCCAGCCCTTATTTCAAGGTTGTCCATATAGGACGTGTGGAACCCAGGGAAAATGTCATGTCATGGCCCCCATGTCTTACAATGTTAGGTTAAAAGGAGCCTCAGGCTAGGCACAGTGGATCATGCCTGTAATCCCACTGGTTCAGGAGGCTGAGGCAGGAAGATTGCTTGAGGCCAGTAGTTTGAGACCAACCTGGGCTACATAGCAAGACCCCATCTATTAAAAAAAAGTATCCTCAAGTGCAAATCTGAAAGCTTCCATGAAAGACAATTTACAGACTGATGGTGCATACATGAAAACAGGGAGGGTCAGTCCTTTGTTGCCTTCCTAGTCTAGTCTTTGATACCTCAATACTAAATAAATATTTGTTTCATAAATTAATAAATACCTGAAAATATATAAATTAAAAGGTTTATATTTTCATCCTGAATTGTGCATTTCTAGTAATTTCTATTGTAATAATTGTTCTTTTTGTGGAGTCTGACATTTCAGTTGCCCTCTTCAGAAATCTGGTATTTATGAGGAAATTCAGAGTCCTATTACTGTAAAAAGTAACTAAACATTGAGTTTACACTCTATTTTCCCTTTATCCATATACACTCTGACCTCTTTCACAACCTGACTGAAACATTTACGTCAAAAAATGATATTTAATGAGCGTGAAAAAAATGTTTTCTTTTTTTTTTTTTAACTACCTTGCCGTTTCAGATTCAAATGCCCTTCTTTGTCTTCTTGCCCAGAAAGCCATAAAAAGCAAGTAGTGCTAACAGCCATTAGAATTACCTAGCATAGTGAAGGCCACGTAAACACTCAGCAAGATTTATTCGAAGATGGCTGCATTTAATAAAACACTCAAATCTAAGTTGAATTATCTATGGACCAAAACTATAAAATATTCTAATAAATTGCCGGTGCTTAAAAATATATTTGTAACAGTTAAGAAGAATCCTAGCGCACTGAAAAAAACAATCAAGGGGATTGATGTTATATTTGAAGAGATTCAGAGATCAAATACAGTTTTCCTAACCCTCAGGTACACTTGAGATTCTGAGTGTGTTAATTAAAAATTATATGTTGCATGTTTTTTAATTGTTAATTGATTTATTGGGTAGCCTCTGTAATCTAGATTAATTTTCCTCTTGTTTCTTGTAGATATCTGTAACTATTTTAATGAGTCAACACATGTTCCTAAAATTTTCCCCAGCACATGGCTGTAACACTTATACTTTGCTCTATTCCTCTCTTTCTCTAGCACTTTTTAATTAATTTGAATATTAACGAGCTAATGCCTGTATTTTTGGTCTCCTTAGATAAAGAAAATAGAATTTGAACTCAATGTTGGCTTACTTATCTTTGGATTGTCTAGGAAGAAAGCAATACAAAATTGTGAACACTTTGTGACTTGTTTGGTATCATTTGCTCATTATTTCTGGAAAGACAATCACAGATAATACTATGGGATATAATGAAGGACTAGATGAGGTTAATACCAGGTTTTAAATAATGTCTTTTTCTTCTAACCATGATTAGTTGCAAGGTCATCAGAAACTCTCAAATAAGGAGACTTCAGAAATAGTTTAAGATCCCAAATTTGAACTGTGCTTAAATAGTGAATTGTTCAGAATCGTTTTGAGTTACAATAAATACTTGGGGTTTGAGAGACCCAGGTCCCAGTCTCTTTCTTGTTTTTGCTGACAGACTGTCTCTCTGGGTGAGTCATTTAACTCTTTGATTCTTTTCTTGTCTGAGTGTCACAGGGTGAATGATCTGCCTTGTTTCTTGTTAAAAGGAATAAATAAACTTTGCTGGTTTTTTCAAAGGATAATTAAATCCAATTATTGAATGCCATTGAAAACAAATGCAGTAAGACAAAAGAGGAAGGCTTTGTCATTATGACAGCTGGAAAATACAAAACATCAAAATATTGTTTGTGCTGCCTGCAGTGTTAAATATTGTAACTGATTTTCTTTCATTCATTCAATGGATGCTTTTGCAGAACTGGGTGGGCAAAACTCATTTTAATTTTCTAAAAATAAGTGATTTTGTATGCATTAAAAATCACTAGGAGATCATAAGTGCAGTGTTCACTTTTGAGCTCTTTTACCTGCAGTGGTGATATGTTTGCATGAACCAAAGAGCTATCTACAGTCTGAACTGATTCCTATTGTGATTGAAAAGTTTCTGAGACAGCTGGTCATGATTATTAAAGGCATAATATGTGACTGAAGAACAGGAAGAACAGATGTCTTATGCGTTTGAAGTTAACTGGTCTGTTTAGGACTCAACCTTTGACCTTATCCTTATGAGTACTCAGAACTAGTCAAATTAACTGGTCCCATTTTCTTATTCTCATAGCCACCAGGGAATATTCTTAGAGAAAGGATAGAATGTAACAGGTGTTATGATCTCTACTTAGGGGCCATTGATCGTCTCAAGTCCACTCTTCCTAAGTCGCAAGAACATAAAACCTAGTGAAATATTTTAGTATTGGGATATCAGTTGTCTTTTATGATGGTTTTAGCCGAATAAGAATATTGTCTTTTAAACTTTCTATGGCTAAATTTTAAATGACCATAATTTGACTTGTCTCCTATAATTTAGATATCATTCTGGTAGATAGCTAACATTAAAACGGCAAAAGCCCTTAATATGCCTATGGGGAAATGAAGTTTCTTCTCCATCCCAAGACAGCAATAAAATGCAAATGGAAAGTGCTTGCATCCTAATTCTGAATTGGAGTAAGAGGTGATAAGAAAACTTACTCGATAAGGTCCAACCACA
This sequence comes from Rhinopithecus bieti, assembly GCF_001698545.2. Classification (NCBI taxonomy): domain Eukaryota; kingdom Metazoa; phylum Chordata; class Mammalia; order Primates; family Cercopithecidae; genus Rhinopithecus; species Rhinopithecus bieti. The sequence continues at coordinate 825,166 of NW_016807417.1, read as the reverse complement.
CAAGGATGATTTTCTGATATTCGATTTATTAGGGAGTTGCTGCCTAAGAGTGAAGTTATGAAAGAAGAAATTAAGTACCATTTTATATATCCCTGGCAGCTAAAGTGGTTTAGAATTGTTCGTGCCTCTATCCCTAAGGTGATAATCCAGTTACAATAGTATGCCTGCCTTATATACCATTTGATTTATAAAGATCAGGCTGACAAAGAGATGTTATGACAGAGAGTACTTTGAAAAAAGTGTGTCTTCATTGTGGAAGCCCTTCTCAAGTATAAGCAACAAGGTATGATAAAAGACTAAGAATTTTGACGATGATGGTGTCTTTCACATGAGGGTCTCCTTCCTTGATCTGTGACAAAAAAGAAAAGATACTTCATCTACTGTGTGAAGTGCGATCCTAGAATGTATTCCAAGATGGATGCATTCTCCTGCTCTATTTCTGAGTATTCTTGAGTAAAATGTATGCAACCTTATTACCTATAGCAACTATTCAACTTTAATGGGAAAATAACAGTAATCAATATTGAGTATCAATTCTGGTTAACATTGATCCTAACCATATGTCTTATTTTGCTTAAAAGCTAGCTGTTAATATGAAAGTCATTGTATGTTTTTCTATTTACATGTGCATACAAATACATGTATTTCATTTTGAAAATGTTTTTTACCTAGGCTTTCAGTGCATTGAAGTTTCTTAGGATCCTATAGTTATTTCAAAGTAATATTAATCCCAGTCATTTCCCTTTACCTAAACTAACTGTGGAGGTTTGTGCTCCTTGATGTCTTTATCTCACTTACATAGTTAGACCTACTTAAATTCTAATCAATTGCTTTAACTGTCTCAGATTTCAGAGTTTAAGAGAAGAATCTTCATGGTTGGTTTGCATGAAAAACTAAATATAACTTTATCATATATATTTTCATTAAAATAAGTGTGTTAATATAATAATAGACATTATTTGGTAAAATAGGTAAAATAAAGTAAATAATTTTAAACCTAACTACTGATTAAAATGTCATTCTTCATTTAATGTGTTACATGACCCTATATACTTTAAGCATTTATATTTCTGTACTCTTTTGAATAAAGATACTTTAGAAGTTTTGGAAAAATAAGAAAATGAAGTAAAAGCGATTGAACTTACTACTTATACGAGTCATTGGGGGAAATCAATGACCAAAAGTTAGGCAAAAAAGAATTCACGCTCTAGTTCTCCCACCTCCTAAATGTGTGACCTCAAATGAATTACTTCACTTCTGTAAATTTGGGATAATATAGTCTCCCAAATAAGTTTGTTGTCAGAATTAAATACAATCATATATAAATAAAATAAAATCATATAATCTCTCACTTTCATCATCATCATCATCATCACTCCTGTCAAATTTCATGTAGTTTCTCTTTCATTTAAGTGTGTTCTTAATATAATACCCCTTGTATAAAAACGCAATATAAAAATGCAATATTAGAAATGTAGAATGAATATAGGAAAACGACCACAAACTTGGAAGCCCTTTTAAAACGTGGTTCCATTCAAAGATTTTCAAGGATAGAGATTCTGCTTAGCATCTGTAATCCATGTAGAGCTACAAGTTCTCTCTCTCTCATCTCTCTCCTCTCTCTCTCTCATCTCTCTTCTCTCTCTCTCTCTCTGTGTGTGTGTGTGTGTATATGCGTGTGTGAAGTAGGAGGAGGAAGAAGGAAAAGAGATTGGAAAATAGGAAATGATCTCTCTAACTCAGTCTACCTCACCTTTTTTCTCCCATGGGGAAATTAGGCCAAGCAGAGAAAAACAAGCTTAGATAAAAGCCAAAAGGCCAGTGTGTTACTAATTGGGTAAATAAACAGTATGTTGTAAACCTTGTTAATTTGATATCAGGATCATTCAGAATAGCATGAAATTTGAAATAACTGCAATCCTTCAGCCCTATTAGATAAGATTTCCTCCATTAAAATCAGTCATTTAATCTAAAGTACAAAAATATGTATAATTTGAGGTGGAAATTGGTTCCCAAGAGTACTTTGAGTTGCTAAATTAGTTAGATAACTTGAAGTGAATGTCACTAAGCAGCCACGCATTAGCTGTAGTGAAGGAATGATCTGTGAACCACTCTGATTACTTGTCAACAGCAGAAGAGAGAGACTGACTTAGACTATAAAGGAAGTAACCTTTGTAGATGACTTCCTCATATTGACAAGTAATCTGAACAATTTATTGTGTTTCTTTGAAGGTTCATACATACTTAGTTCTCATGCAGGTTTAATGAGATACAGACATTTGATACTCAAACCCTTTTGACTCAAAATTGCCCTTCTATTCTAATTAATTAGGTTTTATGGTATTTTTGTTTTCTAGTCTCCTTTTTGGCCTTAATTAAAAGAGACAGTATGATAAAGTGGCTGTTTTCTTTGTGCATGCACATTCCCTGATGTTTGCAAGTTTAACGTGAGCTTCCAGATAAGAGCGTGGCACATTGGGTTGGAACATGCATTAGGTTCCAGATATCAAAGTTAGCTTTAGTTTGACTTTGTGAGATTCTAAAAGCAGCTGTGCTTTGTTGCACTTGCTTAGATCCCAATAGTGATTTAGTTCTGAGGATTATATATTTGTCTCTTATGTGTCAAAAGTCTTATCCCTTGCGACTTTACAACTCTGTTTTTGTATTTAATGTAAAAGCATGATAGCTTTGCATTGATGATTGTCAGCAGTTGCTATTTATCATCTGTCAAAAGTTTTTCTCATGGGAAGGCAGAAAATCAAATGGATTATGACTGTTTTTTTAGTTGCTTCAAGGAATCTTACATGACACAAGGCAAGAAAAAAAGGAAATTGTAAAATGATTCCTTGACAAGTAACTTAACATTCAGATGAATCTGTGATTTCATGCACATAGCAGCACTGTCATTCACCCTGACAAAATAGTACATTTTAAAATGTTATGTCAATTTGCTTATTTGACCTCTAGGTTGCTTTACCACCTGGCCTGGTAGTTACATAGTTTTGCAGTTACTTATGTTTCTCGTGAAACCATAAACTGAGTGGTTTGATGGCACATGACAAATGTGAAAGAAATACAGCTAATGGATTTTTATCCTCGTAGACTTCCATCTGATTGCTGAGATTATTATTAAATTCTGGTGACCTGTCGAAATCAGGGAAGCCAACTCATTGAAGAGATCAGTGGAATTTTAGTGAATAATTTTTATTCACCTGAAACATAGGCATACATACTATGTTATATTTGCTGATAGAAAAAAATGATAATGTGTGTAAGAGGAATCAACCACATAGACATTTTGGAATAAGAAACATGCACACCTTATAGAACTATATGAAAATGAAAATAAGAATTATGTATTAGGACTACTCATCTTTACCAATAGACCTGGAATTAATAGGATTACAGGTTACCTTGAAATGTGTCTTGTCAACTAGATTTTATTTTAGAGAGGAACACAGAAATACGGTCTAGCCCAGAGTTTCTCCAAATTAACATAGTCACATTTGCGATGGGAGGCTGTCTTGTGCATTGTAAGATGCTCAGCAACAGCCCTGACCTTTATTTAGGTCCTTACCTAGATGCCAGTGGCACCACCAAATTGTGACAACCAAAAATATCTCTAATGATTGCCATATACATACTAGGGTCAAAACTTCTCTGGTTGAGAACCATTGTTCTGGAGGCAGGAAGGTAGGAGTTTATTCATTTCTTTGAGACAAAGTTTTGAATGTATTTTTCTTGTCTTGGAATTATAACCAGTACTCTAAACAGAAAAAATGGCCAAGTACTTCATGTTTTAAGTTCAAGAAGTCACCATGAGTTGGGGCAAACTGCTTGCCTGGAAATCAGTGTAAAACTAGTCCCATTACAAACTCATTTGCATGCTATACACCTAACCCCGACAGCCTATGCTCAACAGGTTAATATAAAAAGAAAACCAATAGCAGAGATAAATTTTATTTATTTTTTCTTCCTTTCTTTCTCTGTCTTTTTTTAGGAGCTCAATGTTGATGGTAAAATGCTAGACTCTCTCTTTTCCTGGCAGAGAAAAGATTACTTAATCTTCCCCTACGATGAAGGAAAGTCTTCCAAGAGAATCATTTCTAAATATAGTGTGTGACTGCAATTAGTGGAGACTAACATTCTATTCCTCAACTCTATGTTTGTTGGGTTGTGAAGCCCTTAATCTCACCCTCTTGGAGTGGAATATATTGCCGTGTCTGGTAAAGCATTCTGGAAACATAGATGTGATAGCATATTGTCCTTTTCAGTTCCATTTTTTATTATAAAGTAGAAAAAAAAAACTATACTTGTTATGCATTCTCTAAGATTTGGGGGCGCTTTTGAATATCAAAACTGTCTAATTCTGGTCTAAGGATATCAATAGCTGGAAAGTCAAGAGTCCTTACAGATATCACAATGTTGTGTGTCTTGAAAAAGGTGGAGGTAATCCCTGCCCCAGCTTGTTGTTCTACAGCTTCCATGACTGTGAGAGTTGTTCCATATCTGTATGGACACCTGATATTATGGATACCAAGGAGACATGGAAGTTGTAGAACAATAAGGTGGGGCATAGCCTGGATAGCTGCTTGCCAAATGATGGAAAACTCGTCTTGATAAAATGCTTAGAAGCCTAGAACTTAATGATAGAGGGAAGCACGGTAAGACCACCACATATGGAGCCTCACGTGGATCCAGAATGAACCAGAGTGAATCCAGGCACACCACTCCACCACCATATGTGACCCGGCAGGCAAGGAGACCTCCTCTTCTCCTGTCATGGCTTCCTTTCCCCAACATTGAAGCAGAAAGCTCCTAGAAAGTTTAATTCTGCAGGAACCTATTAATTATGCTCAAATTGTTTTTCCAACTGATAAGAATCCTGTCAGGAAAGTTGCTTTGGCAATTGTCTATAGTTGAGCTTTCTGTGAGAAACATGTTATGTTGACAAATCTGAGGTCTACAAAACTGTCTCTCTCTTTTGTTACTTTCATGACGATATGACTTGTGCTCAGCAGCTATGTCTGTTAGTCTTAAGAATTCAGGCATGACTGGATATTCAACTTTGGGCACAGAGAACTCTTCTGGAACCAGCCATTGGCTGATCCTTTCAGTATGATAACTTTTTTTCTTTAACTCTTTGACTCTTTTTGTAATATTAATTTTCCTAAGGGGGGGGGGAACCTCTTTCTTTTCAAGCTGTATCTCCTCTTTACAGAGGATGCATATGCCATCTGTATATTGTCCATGTACTTCCCCCGTGTCTCCTTAATCTGCCATTTCCAAAATTCTGTCTCTCTCTGTTTATACTGATTTTGCATTACAAAAACCCAGGGAACCATCTGGTAAGAGCAGAAAATCCTCTTTAGAAGAGGGCAACAAGGCCAGGAGCGGTGGCTCAAGCCTGTAATCCCAGCACTTTGGGAGGCCGAGACGGGCGGATCACGAGGTCAGGAGATCGAGACCATCCTGGCTAACATGGTGAAACCCCATCTCTACTAAAAAATACAAAAAACTAGCCGAGCGAGGTGGCAGGCGCCTGTAGTCCCAGCTTACTTGGGAGGCTGAGGCAGGAGAATGGCGTAAACCCGGGAGGCAGAGCTTGCAGTGAGCTGAGATCCGGCCACTACACTCCAGCCTGGGCGACAGAGCGAGACTCCATCTCAAAAAAAAAAAAAAAAAAAAAAAAAAAAAAAAAAAAAAGAAGAGGGCAACAGACTAAAAGTGCAGAGGTCAGAACACTCATTAGCATATAAAGAAAGAACTATTTGGAGTAATACATTGATAATTTTCCACCACATCTTTTCCGGTGGGAATTTGTGGCCCCTGAAAAGAGAGAAACAGTATTTCAATGTTCTGCCCAGACACCCTCTCTATTTATAGTCCATTACTCATTTCCACCTTTTTCTATGTGGAATGTGCACGTTACGTCTCATATCTTTTTGCAGTCATCCCTGGTTCAGGTCATTATAATACCTGACTTTCACAACTTTGAGAGTAGGGAATTAGTGCCCCAAATATTCCCCTCCAACAATAATGGCTAATATTTCTTGAGTACCTACTATGTGTAGACATTTAGAATTTGTGTGTATATGTGTGGACCTTTAAATGTAACATGCATGTAGACAAATGGGTGAAACAACGGTACAACTTGATGAATCTTCACAAAATAAATCCACCTATGTTAACAACCTGTTTTATCATGTTCCTCTCCTAACACTAACACACAATTACTATCCTCATCCCCAAATGTAGTCTTTACCCTGATTTCCAATACCGTATATTAATTCCGCTTCCTTTAGAACTTTATATGAATCCAATCATACTGTATGTACTCTTTTGTGTCTGGCTTTCTTAACTCAACATTATTATTGTGAGATTATTTGTGTTGTATGTTTATGCATTCTCATTACTATAAAGTTTATTTATTACTTCTATTTCCGCTATTATGAGTATTAGTGTAGGACAATTCTTGTACATGATTTTTGGTGAAATATTTGTTTTATCTATACCTAGGAGATAAATTGTTGAATTGTAAGGATATACTACCAGTTTTCCAAAATGATTGTACAATTTATACTCCTAATTGCAATATACGAGAATTTAGTTGTTCCACATCTGTATCAACACTTAATATTATGTCTTTTTTAATACTGGCCTTTCTGGTGGTTGTTTTTTTTAATCCAGTTGTGAAATTAATTAGCATGCACTTTATGACTACTGTTGTAGAGTACCCTTTTATAGTTTTTGTGACTGCCAATATTCTCTTTCGTGTCAATCAAGACTTTTGTTCACCAGTTTACTAAGATATCAGCATTTTTCATATTGATTTAAATAATTATTTTCGGGGGTGATGGATATATGTGAATACTTTGTCAAACACATATTTTAAATATCTATTTATACTTTGTTCGTACTTTTCACTTTTTTATTGTGTTGTTTAATTAAAGAATAAGTTCTTGATTTAAATATAGTCAAATTTAACACCTTCCTCCTTCCTCTATTTATGGTCATTGCGTTTATGTCCTTGCCTACCTCAAGACCAAGAGTAAATCCTTCATATTTTCTTCCAGAAGGATTCTTGTTTTCCCTTTCATTTTTAATCTTTAGTTTCACAATCCATATGGAATTGGCTGTTTTGCATAGTAGGAAGGGTAGGTTGACATTTGTTTTTATACGTAGATCTAATCGAGCCGGTACAATTTATTGTAAAGATTCAGTCTCCACTGCACTGTGCTATCACATTTATAAAATAGGTAAGTGGCAGTCCTATGCATAGTCTCTTTCTGGATTTTCTCCTCCACCAGTCTATTTGTCTATTCTTATTACAGTTTCTTAATTATTATTGCTTAATAATGCATCTTGATATCTGGTATGTGTGTTCGTTTTTCTTCAAATGTCTCCAGTTTTGCTCTTTTTCATGCTTGTCTTTCATCTTTTTTGCCCCTTACATTTCCATGTAAATTTTTTAAAACGCTCCTTAACACTTCTTCCCCATTCTTTAAAACACATATATACACATTTTCAAAAAAAAGTCAAGATCTTTATTGAAATTGCAATGCATGCATTAATCATTTTTTAAAAAATTGATTTTTTAATTTAAATATTTGGCCTTCCAATCCATCAACATAATACATTTTTCGATTTCTTTAAGTTTTCTTTAGTTTCTCTCATTAAGTAAAGTGTACTAAAATGTCCCACTATTATCTGGACTTTTATATTTCTCCTTTTATTTTGGAAAATTAGTAGGGTATGCTATTAAGCGTGTACAAAGTTTTCATATTTATGTTTTCCTGGTAGATAAATTTTTGTATCATTATGCAGTATCCCTCCTGAATGCTAATGATGCTTTTTGTTCTGAAGTGTAACTTTGACAGATATGAATAAAATGGTACCAGACTACATTTGCTAGTGGTTACATGGTGAATCCTCTTCTGTTCTTTTACTTTTACATTTCCTGAGGTGTGTCTTTGTAAAGACTGCAGAAGTTTGTTTTTGTCTTTGATTTTAGTCTTGTTTGAGTAGGTCTTTTTGTTGCAATTTTAGTCCATTCGATACTGTTGATGTAATTGAATTTATTTATTTATTTATTTATTTATTTATTTATTTATTATTATACTTTAAGTTCTAGGGTACATGTGCATAGCGTGCAGGTTTGTTACATATGTATACTTGTGCCATGTTGGTGTGCTGCACCCATCAACTCGTCAGCACCCATCAATTCATCATTTATATCAGGTATAACTCCCAATGCAATCCCTCCCCCCTCCCCCCTCCCCATGATAGGCCCCGGTGTGTGATGTTCCCATTTATAACTACTTCTTGTCTATTTGTTTTCTGTTTGTCTCCTCTGTTATACGTTCCTTTTATCACTTATCTTGCATTTAAAGAAAATTAATCAGGTATATATCCTTTAAAATTTTTTATCCCTAGATTGTTAACTTAGAGATTACATCTTCTGTAATTTATTAGAATCTCATATAAACATACTTATAGCTTTTCCCACACAATGCTAAAACCTTCAAATAATTTAACTCCATTTGTCTGTTTCCTCTTATTGTGTTATTATTGTCATACATTTTAATTCTAAATACTATTACATTCAACACAGCATTATTATTGTTTTGGGCAGTGTGTATATATATTTGGCATGTATCAGATATTTACTATCCCTTTTGTTCCTTTTCTGCTTTTCCTTTCTGTGTTTCTGTCTAGGGTCATCTTTTTTTCTGCTTGAGGAATTACTGTGGTCTGCTAAAAGAAATCCATCAGTACTTTTCTTTTTTGTCTGAAGATGCATTTTCTCTCATCCTCTGAAGGATATTTTATTAGGGATAGAATTTTACCCTGGCACTTATTTTCTTTCAGGACTTTAAAGGTCTTTTCCTATTGTTTCTTTACTTTCATTATTTCTGCTGGGAAGTTAGCTGTGAGTTTCATAATTGTTTTCATAATTGCTTTTAAAATTGCTAGTTTTCTTGTTATTTAATTGTTTTCCTTTTAATTGCTTTACTGTAACATCCTTAGGTCATGGTTTTACATGTATTTACCCTACTTAGAGTCAGTAGACTTTCTGTGGCTTGAGGTTTTCTTCAATTTGGGATAAAACTCAGTCATTATCTTTTCAAGTATTACATCTGCCCCATATTGTCTTCTCCTTCCTAATATCCTAATTATACATTAGACCAATTTACCAGCTATCATATATCTGAGGAACTTGTTTCTGTATTTGCAATCTTATTTCCTCTATACATCAGTCTAGATATTTCATACTAATACATCTTCCAGTTCAATGACCTCCTCCATATCCAATATGCTGTTAAACCTGTTTATTGTGTTCTTATTTTAAGATGCTGTATTTTCCAGTTCTAGAATTTATGTGGTAAAATGCTTCATCTGGTCATCTATCTTCTTGAATATGTTAATTATAGTATTTCTAAATTTTACATCTATTATCTCTAATTCCATATTACCTGTGAGTTCCTTTCTGTTGCCTGTTTTGTAATTCTTGGTCCTGCCTATGGGAGTGTGCTCATTTTAACTGAATATCAGACATTTTGTATGAAAATGATCTATCATCTATTCATCTATCTATCTATCTATCTATCTATCTATCTATCTATCTACCTACCTACCTACCTATCTATCTCAGAGACTGTTCACCTGCTTTCTGGCAGATCTCCATCATTCAATTAGAGTCTGAGCTGATGGGGAATTGGGTTGAACTCTTCGTAAAGTTCAGTCCTTTCCTAAAGCGCAGTCCTCCAGTATTTCCAACTGACACTCTGAGGTATTTACTGGAGTCCTTCCTCTTGGACTGTGGTCCTGAACGATAACTTTTGTTTTCTAGTGTCGCAAGAGAGTCAAAACTCTGCTCAGTTATGCACTGACTTATCCTTGTTTTCTCATATTCTTTTCTGTTAATTAAAAAATTGAGAATCAGAACACTGATTATCAGAGGCTGGGAAAGGTAGTGGATATAGGGGATGAAGAGGAGATGCTTAATGGCTACAAATATATAGTTAGATGGAGGAAATAAGATCTAGTGTTCAGTACAATAGAGTGACTAGACTTAACAATAATGTATTGTATATTTCAAAATAACTAGAGGAGTGGGATTGAGATGTTCCTAACACAAAGAAATAATAAATGTTTAAGGTGACGAATAGCCCAATTACCATGAATCAATGATTACACATTGTATGCTTGTATCAAAATATCACACATACCCCATAAATATGTAAAACTATTATGTATCCATAATTATTTTAAAAAGCCATGTTCTCAACACACACACACAAATTGGTAGATAAATCAGGGAGAAAACTGATTTGGACCGTTAGTTTCACTCTTTTCCTCCTTCTCTTTTCTTTAGGCTCTGAAACCCTCAACTTTTATAATGCTTTTAAATTGGGGATTATTAACCATTGTTGTGACATGAACATCTTTGTTAACCTGATAAGGTCTAAGGGCAGCTTCTCAGAATAATAAGTATGCCAAATAAAGTGATGTGGTTACAAAAAGGAATTAATCGTATTGAAACGCTATATGAAAATACATGTATATTTTAAAATTTAGGATTATAATATATGTGCTTCCTTATTTTGTATTAGTAAAATCTAGCAGCAGATCTAACAACTATCATAATTTTGAGGTAGCTTGTATTAGAGGGTTCTCTAGAGAAACAGAACCAATGGGATAGGATGTGTGTGTGTGTGTGTGTGTGTGTGTGTGTGTGTGTGTGTGAGGGAGAGAGAGAGAGAGAGAAGAGAGAGGAGATAGAGTTCTATTAAGAGAGTGGTTAATGTGACTGTGGAAACTGGCAGGTTCAAAGTCTGCATGATAGGTCAACAGGCTGGAGAACCAAGTAAGATCTGATGTTGTAGTTCAAAACCAAACCCTATCTGCTGACAGAATTCTTTCTTTGTTCTTCTAAGGCCTTCAACTGATTGGATGAGTCTAACCCATATTATGAAGGCCAACCTGTTTTACTCAAAGTCCTCTGATTTAAATGTTAATTTCATTAAAAAAAACAGCCTCGGCAAGGTGCGGTGGCTCACGCCTGTAATCGCAACACTTTGGGAGGCCAAGGGGGTTGGATCACTAGGTCAAGAGATCAAGACCATCCTGGCCAACATGGTGAAACCCTGTCTCTACTTAAAATACAAAAATTAGCTGGGCGTGGTGACACATGCTGTAGCCACAGCTACTCGGGAAGCTGAGGCAGGGGAATTGCTTGAACCCAGGAGGCGGAGGTTGCAGTGAGCCGAGATCACACCTTTGCACTCCAGCCTAGTGACAGAGCGAGACTCTATCTCAAAAAGACAAAAAACAAAACAAAACAAAACAAAAACAGCCTCACAGAATTGTTCAGAATGTTTAACCAAATTTCTGGGCCCTATGGCTCAACCAAGTTGATATATAAAATTAATCATTACATAGGATTAAGCATACATCATATTTTAAGATACTCACAATAAGCATAATATGAAGTAAAAGCATCTGTAGTTTTACTGTTACAATCACACATACTACTAACATTAGTGCAGTTTGGGTTTATATTTATAATTGAAGAAAATAACATATGTTACTTTGATATCAATGAAAAGAAACAGCAAAATTATTTTTTCCCATTCAAGTTCACAAACTCCATAAATTCTGTCCATGGACCCCTATTAAGAAACCTTGCCATTTTTTCACTCCACTTTTTTGATTCTATAATAGTTTTTTTTTTTTTTTGAAATCATTGACATGCTACAAGCTATTTTATCATAAGCAAAATGAAAGTCTTATTAGACATTTTTATATAAATTAACTACCTTAATCCTCACAATAAAATCCCATGGGGTCAGTTATCATTTTTAGTTTACATATTAGGAAACTGAGGTATTCAGAGAATAACCGATCAGACTGTCACAGCTAGGAATTTTCAGAAGTAGGATTTAAACTGAAGTTGGCCCTGGAGCTTGTTGGTCTTTTACTCTAGAAAAAGCTAACAACATTAGCATATCTGTGGGGAATCCAGTTTGAATCAGGCAGAGATTTCGAACTAAACACAAGAAGTATTAGCAAGAAGTTAACCCCCCTATTCATTTAAACATAACCTTAACTAAAAAAAAATTAAAAGTCAGAAAAGCATAAATTGACTGCCAGTTAATATTGGAAATACTTTCTAGTTTGCCATATCCTAAAAAGTGGGTCTCAGACTTCCTTTGTTAATTAAATAATAAAAGCACCTTGTAATTTCTTTTTTTTCTTTTTTTTGAGACGGAGTCTCTCCCTGTCACCCAGGCTGGAGTGCAATGGCACTGTCTCAGCTCACTGCAACCTCTGCCTCCCGGGTTCAAACGATTCTCCTGCCTCAGCCTCCTGAGTAGCTGAGATTACAAGCACCCACCACTATGCCCAACTAATTTTTGTATTTTTAGTAGAGACGGAGTTTCACCATGTTGGCCAGGCTGATCTCGAACTCCTGACTTCGTGATCCACCAGCCTTGGCTCCCAAAGTGCTGGGATTACAGGCATGAGCCACTACACCTGGCCAGCACCTGCTAATTTTATCTATTGTTGATAACTGCAGTTCTGCAACAGGGCATTCTCCCATAATTTGCAACTTTGACTTTACTATAGTTCCTATAACATTTCTGATTTTATAATGTTATTTCAAGATGCAACATAGAGGATGGATGGATTACTGTCCCTCTTTAGCTTTGTTAAAATAGTCTCATAGTCATGGTGAGCCTTGTGCTTGATTTAGGCTTAGAATAATAATGGGAATTAAGGATATAGTATAGAACTATATCTCAAGTGCAAAATCCAAAATGACAATCTATCATCCCCAATGTAATCCTGGTAAAGATAAGATCCATTTGGTCCACTATTAAAGTGGATTGTTGTACAAAAAGTAGGTAACTTAAAAGTGGCTCTAGTTTTTTTCTTGCATTTTCTTCCTTTTTTAAATGTAATTTTTATCACATATATTTGAGGATTATATATTAATAACATGATGTTCTTTATAAATTTATTAATATTTTCTATACTTCTATTACATTTTAAACACCTTAAATATAATTATATATAATGTATATATACATACTTATTTAATTGCATGTGAAATATTAATGTTAATTTGTTAATATTAATTCAAGGTATAGACTGGACTGAGTTCCTTTCTGGAGGTTCTGTGGGAGGATTCTCTCCTTGTTCATGCAGGTGGTTAGAAGAATCCAGTTTTTTGTTTTTCATAATAGGACTAGGATCCTGTTTTCTTTCTGACTATCTGAGGGCTGTTACTGGTTTCTAAAGGCCATCTGCAATCCTTGGCTCATGGTCCAGTTCCTTCAGTGGAGCCAGTAGGTAAGTACTTCTCATACTTCCAATTGCTCTTTCTTCTTTTCTCTCATCTCTCTGATTCACTCTCCCTATCTGACCACTAGACATACACCAGTGCTTCCTCGGTAAAGATGTGTGATTCCCCCTTCACAGTACTTAATACACTGACTTTTGTGCTCATTATGTGTAGTCACTATTGGACTGTGCCTAGTAGAGTGCCTAGCACATAGTTGGCACTTTGTAAATATTTGGGGAATAAATGGATGTCCAGGGCATATCAAATACCATGTGGGTTATTAAGTATCAACTTTGAGAATTCTTATCCCATTACCTGGGCTAAAATGTAATATCTAGAGAGCGAAAAAGGCAACACAGAACAAAATATAAAACTGTATGGCATATGCAAAAGTTCCTAGAATGGTGAGTTGTCACAAAACATATTGATGGATGAATATAGGTGTTTGTGTATGTATAATCTCCATGTTCCAAATGTAGTTCAGATGGCTTAGAGGGGCAGAGGAAAGACAATATAACATGTTATTTTAAAACACAAGAAAACAATGGAGAAATATAAAAGAATAGGGGCATTTCATAATGCCAAAAAGTCTTAGTAGCTGTGAGACGTTTCTTGGAGGACATCAGAGTGGATTTGAGCTTTTAAGAAGTGATTTAAATATTGGGAATGAAAATCAGGAGGAAGAGGAGGGACTCAAAAAGCTAGGGTACTATTTTAAGAAAAGAGAATGGAATTAATGTGTTTGACATATGGTCAGGGGAAGTTTGAATTCCTTGTGGAGTTCTCTTTGGATAAAGGAGAATAAAATTATGAAAACAAAATTAGGAGAGGCTTTTTCAGACACCTGGGCAAGCAAAAGACATAAAGTTTAAACTTGACTAGCTTCTAAGTTCACCTGCCTGTGCATGTGGTCAAGTGTCCCATCCAGATGAGAATCAGGATTTTTTTGCAGGAAGGAGGAAAAGTGAGGCTTGAGAGAAGAGGTAAAATGAAAAAGACTTTAAAATCCCAGAAAGTTTGTGTTCTATATGTGCTGACAAACTACTGGATGTTTTCCCATAACGGCATGAAATCTTCAAAAGATCCAGTTAGAGAGAGCATGAGTTTAGTAAAGAAAAGAGGCAGGAAAACCCATTGGATGGATATATGTGTAATTCATGAGGTAATTTTAACAGACTTCATGCAATGTGCCATATTAGCAATTGTGTTCTTTATGAAAATTACACCTTTTTCACTAGTGCTAAAGATGACAAAATAGAGCATTGCTTCTGAAGAAAGAATTACATGAAAGGAGGAAGATTATTTCTATTAAAATCATTTTATTTAATGAGTCTTTCAGCACAATAATTAATGAATTGGGGCTTTTTTAGTTCATGGTCTAATAATTGTAAGTTTGACATAGCAGTATTCATTTGAGATTTTTTGAAACCAAATATTAAAGTTATTAAGAATTTTTCTTTTGTTTTGATTTTGATTGACATGTATGTGTTGAAAGATGTTGGACCCAAATCCCTTACAACATTCCCCTCTGTGTTCAGAACTGCCATAGACCTCACTGAGAGCTTCATGCAGAAATAGAGTCCTTAAATAGATCTTTCAATGGAAATTTAGGCATGTTATCCTGCTTCTTCAATTGACAAATAAAGCTGAAATTCAATTTTTTGATACCTCAGGAAAATACGATGCTCTCTAACAGAATGTCAAGATATTTTCTTGAATAGATAAGGTCAAGGTAAAAAATATGTGAGAAAAGGAGCTTTCTGATGATTCTTATAAAGCCTGATAGAGCTTTTCTTCTTAAAAAAAATTAGTGTGCATTATTAGACATATCTATTATGTCCAGACTTTTGGGACAGAACTGAGAAAAGAGCGAAGTGTGAAATTAAAAAGGAAAACTGGAGAGATATCTTGTAAAATGCACACACCGACAACAATCAGTAGCTGCTAAAACTATTGAAGAAAAAGTTGCAGAAAACAGAATATTCACTGGTGAATAGACATCATCTTGACATTATTTGCTGACTGCAGTGGGACGAATAGGTATTATGGACAATCTAGATTGAAATTTTGTTTGAGAAAAACATGCAACCATTAACAAAAATATTTGGGAAGGGAGACACCTGGAGGAATTTTAATATGAATTGGTTACCAGGAATAAAACATAATGATATACATGTGTCAAATTACAGTTTGGGTCACTTGCTTGCCACTATGATGTATATTAGAGGCATGTGGGTGTGCCTGCTGTTTGAGTGTGTAATAGGGAGAGGTAGGGACTGATAGAGTCTTTCTAATGGACTCCTTTAGGATCATGTGCCTTGAGAGAGAGAGTAACAGACAAAAGAGAGATGGGATGTTGAGTATGTAAAATAATATATTTATATACCATTCCCTCATGTTATAGGTTCCATTTTCTGGAGTTTGTTCTACCATTTCTCCCATCACTCTGCTTCTCAACTTCTTCTTTCTGGAGATGCCAGAAGAAAACTCAAAACATCTCTTATATGCAGAATAATAATAAACTTTCAGATCACGCCAATTTCATTTTTCACAACCAAAAAGGATTTTCAAGTTATTTTCTTAAAAAAAATATGTAAAATAAAATAAAAAAAAAAGCATGTGCCCTGAGTCTCCAAACTTACCAGCAAAAAAACAAGCCGAAAGCTTTGAAATTTGAGCCTTGAAATAAATGGCTTCTTCTACCACCTATAGTCTTTGCGGGGTAGGAGGTGGGGAAGCATAAAAATCCTTTCTTCCTTTGTCTAATAAAAATTATAAGTTTTGGCCAGACACCGTGACTCACACCTATAATCCCAGCACCTTGGAAGGCCAGAGCAGGAGGATAGGTCTAGCCCAGGAGTTTGAGATCAGCTTGTGGAACATGGCAAGACCCCATCTCTACAAAAAAATTACAAAATTAGATGGGCATGGTGGCATGTGCCTGTAGTCCAAGCTACCCAAGACGCTGAAGCAGGATGAAGGCTTGAACCCAGGAGGTCAAGGTTGCAGTGCACTGTGATCACACCACTTCACTCCAGCCTGGGTACAGAGTAAGACCTTGTCTGAAAAAAGAAAAAAAAAATTTAAATCCTAGCTGCTAAGGTTCCCTATCATCTAATATCTTTAGTGTTTGTATACTGTTAATTATGCATGATCATAAATGTTGTATGCATTTCTAGTTTCTGAAAGTTACTGGCATGCTATGATTTGGATAAATAGACTTTCTTTTTAAAATTTTTTACAAATATATTTAGGGGGTACGAGTGCAGATTTCTTTCATGCATATATTGCATCCTGTTGAAGTCTGGCCTTTTAGTGTGCCCATCACCCAAGAAATGAACGTTGTACCAAATAGATAATTTTTCAGGCTTTCCCCCACTCTCACCCTCCCATGCTTTGTAGTCTGCAGTGTGTATGGTTCCACTCTGTGTACCCACTGTTTAGCTCTCACTTATAAGTAAGAACACATGGTATTTGACTTTCTGATTCTGAATTATTTCACTAACAATAATAGCTTAAAATTCCGTCCATGTTGTTGTAAAAGACATGATTTCAATCCTATTTATGGCTGAGTAGTGTTCTGTGATACATATACCACTAAAATGTGATATATATACATATATATGTATATATATGTGTGTATATATATATATATACATTTTCTTTACAGATGAATAGACTTGCTTCTATATTAGTCTCTTAGCGTAACCCTCCTATCCTTCAGTTTTTTTTTTTTTTTTTTTTTTTTTTTTTTTTTTTTTTTTTTTTTTTTTTTTTTTTGTATTTTGCTTGTCTAGTCCTACAAGTTGTTTTTTAATAAATACTAAGATCATAGAGGCTTGGCACATGGCAGAGCCAGGAGTGTTGCTGCTGGGTGATGAAGATAAAGGCAATAAAGATGGAGGCTGTTTCTTTGTTACTGGGACATAGAACTGTTGTTCCTACTCTATGAGCCCCTGCTGAACTGGGAGTTCTGGGTCACCACGTCCCTCCATGGTCATGGCATATCTGGGAACATTCTCTCCACATTTTAGGCCATACATTTTTTAAGTGTTTCTATTGCAGGTTATTTTGCCATATATGACAAAATAGTCTGCTTATTAATTTGTCAAAAGAAAGTTCATTACATGGTGAAAATCTGCATTTCATTCTATCTCACAACTTTCCTCCCAGGTGTCATTAGCACTATCTATTGCATAGGTGAGAAGCCCAGGATCAAACAGGAGAAATGACGGGCTCACAGATCGCTTTGTTGAGAGAGCTGGGCACAAGGTCTGGGCTTCCTTCCTCTGGCTTTTGTTGCAGTGTGATGTTATAGCATGATGTGAAATTTTATTTGAAGTGTTATCTTTGTGCTTACACATGTCTCCTTCTATTATCTTCTCCAGCCCTAACCTGAAGTGGGGTCACTCGACCCCATTTACTACATCAGAGAAAAAGTGCTGGGGCAGGACATTCTTCTCTGTTTCCTGACCACCCTGACTACTGCAAAACTCTACTGCTCTTGAGAGCTCTTGAGAGTTCATGAGAATCTGCTCTCTGACCCTCTAGGGAAAAGAATCGGGGTCAATATTTTAACTAAAAACTCTCCCCATTCTTCTTTATTCTACGTGAAAGGTCACTTCTAATGAAATGTGAATATAAGAGAAGATACATTTTCAAGGTGGTAAAATAGCCTTGAGCTGCAGAGAAAGCATAACACCATTAACACTAGTAGTGTAAATTATTTATTCTTTTTCTACAATCTTAACCTACCTTAACTCTAAGGGCCCTCACTTACATGTCATTGTACTACTTTTGTTCATCTCATGCCAGAGATCAGTGTTATTAAACTCACTGTGAAATGTAAAATCTAGAATTTCCGTAATTGGATTCAAATGATAAGACTATCTCCTCTAGTGCTTCATTTGACCTTTCCACTATCGCTGGCCTTTAATGAATCAAAATAAGCAAGTATTTTTGAGCTCCAGTGAAGTTCTCAGACTGTGATAGGGTACACAAAAGAAGCATAAGACTGTGACTGTCCTTAAGAAATTTACAACCTGAGTTGGAAGACCAGAAAAATTTTTTAAAAAGATCAGACAGCAGGATATGCAGTAACCCAGGTACAAGACAGTAAACACTATAAGTGCCTAAAGATACCAAGGAAATGTGTATAAGAGAGAACAGAGTGTATAACAGAGAACAGAGTGTATAAGGGCGAACAGGCAACCTACAGAATGGAAGAAATTTTTGCTATCTATCCATCTGACAAAGGGCTAATATCCAGAACCTACAAGGAACTTAAACAGATTTACAAGAAAAAAACAACCCCATCAAAAGTAGGTGAAGGATGTGAACAGACACTTCTCAAAAGAAGACATTTATGCAGCCAACAAACATGAAAAAAAGTTCATCATCACTGGTCATTAGAGAAATGCAAATCAAAACCACAATGAGATAACATCTCACGCCAGTTAGAATGGCGATCATTAAAAGTCAGGAAACAACAGGTGCTGGAGAGGCTGTGGAGAAATAGGTATGCTTTTACAGTGTTGGTGGGAGTGTACATTAGTTCAACCATTGTGGAAGACAGTGTGGTGAATCCTCAAGGATCTAGATCCAGAAATACCATTTGATCCAGCCATCCCATTACTGAGTATATACCCAAAGGATTATAAATCATTCTACTATAAAGACATATGGCCACATATGTTTATTGCAGCACTGTTCACAATAGCAAAGACTGGGAACCAACCCAAATGCCCATCAATGACAGATTAGACAACAAAAATGTGGCACGTACATACCACGGAATACCATGCAGACATAAAAAAGGATGAGTTCATGTCCTTTGCATGGACATGGATGAAGCTGGAAACCATCATTCTCAGCAAACTAACAGAGGAACAGAAAACCAAACACCGCATATTCTCACTCATAAGTGGGAGTTGAACAATGAGAACACATGGNTATCTATCCATCTGACAAAGGGCTAATATCCAGAACCTACAAGGAACTTAAACAGATTTACAAGAAAAAAACAACCCCATCAAAAAGTAGGTGAAGGATGTGAACAGACACTTCTCAAAAGAAGACATTTATGCAGCCAACAAACATGAAAAAAAGTTCATCATCACTGGTCATTAGAGAAATGCAAATCAAAACCACAATGAGATAACATCTCACGCCAGTTAGAATGGCAATCATTAAAAAGTCAGGAAACAACAGGTGCTGGAGAGGCTGTGGAGAAATAGGTATGCTTTTACAGTGTTGGTGGGAGTGTACATTAGTTCAACCATTGTGGAAGACAGTGTGGTGAATCCTCAAGGATCTAGATCCAGAAATACCATTTGATCCAGCCATCCCATTACTGAGTATATACCCAAAGGATTATAAATCATTCTACTATAAAGACATATGGCCACATATGTTTATTGCAGCACTGTTCACAATAGCAAAGACTGGGAACCAACCCAAATGCCCATCAATGACAGATTAGACAACAAAATGTGGCACGTACATACCACGGAATACCATGCAGACATAAAAAAGGATGAGTTCATGTCCTTTGCATGGACATGGATGAAGCTGGAAACCATCATTCTCAGCAAACTAACAGAGGAACAGAAAACCAAACACCGCATATTCTCACTCATAAGTGGGAGTTGAACAATGAGAACACATGGACACAGGGAAGGGAACATCATGCATCACGGCCTGTCCGTGGGTGGGGGGCTAGGGAGGGATAGCACTAGGAGAAATATCTAATGTAGATGACGGGTTGATGGATGCAGCAAACAACCATGGCACGTGTATACCTATGTAACAAACCTGCACATTCTGCATATGTATCCCGGAACTTAACGTATAATTTAAAAAATCATAAAAAAGAGAGAAGTATTGAAGGGAATATGGCAGTGATCAGAGATTGAGGATATGGTGATGAAGGAAAAGAAAGAATGAGTTCTTTATAAAATTTCTGCCTTGAGAGATTGGAATTTTAGTGGCACTGGGAGAGGAATACCAATAAAAAGGGGTGGGGTCAAGTTCTATGTTTGAGAGCTTGCAGGCTGATGAAAGGATTACTGTGTGTTCCCAGTTATCCCAATGTCTAGATTTTCTTTAGAGTTACGTGGCCTTCACAGAAGACACTCCTCAGAAAATTGCTATTGGCCCAAGGGCTCTAACCAGTGTATTCTTAACAATAAGTATGCAAAGGAGCAAAGTAAGCAAATACAGATTTTTCTCTCTGACTGTCTTTATTAATGGCCTTCTAATTTGATGGCAGAACTGACTAAAATTGTCAATAGCTTTGAAATAAGAAGCATTTCCCATTTGTTAGGGAAGAAGATTGATTTACATAATGATTCCTATCCATCTGGACAATAAAAGGGGAAAAGCTACATTTAAAATGTCTGTAGAGAAACTAAACATATAATTCTAGAAACCAGCATTTGAGCATTCAAAAGACATAGCACAATTCTATACATGTCCTTCAAAATTTTTATAAGTTCTCAGATATATATTGGTAGCATACTTCAAAAAAATGTAGACCACTCTTAGTCAATGGACAAAAGTTTCACTGATGAACTGAAGAGAGACGGTCTTATGCTTGTAGTAATAATACAGGACTTTGTACTTCTGATAATCCTTTCATCTGAGAAGCTCAAGGCACATTAAAGGAAAAATAGAAACAGGAGAAATGGGAGCAATAATAGCACAGTTAAAGCAAGGATAGAAATATTCTGTATAGATCAAGGTCAAGAATTTCCAAAATGGTTCAGTCATGTAACTGCATCGTTCCTGATCTCATACACAAACGTAGCAGCCCCTGCAGATATGCAGCAGAAAACAGCATAGAAATTGAAACTACAAAAATATTCCACCAAAGAACTTCAGTCTCGCTACAACTCTTTAGGGCAGAATTTTATAATATCTTTTGAACCCTAGTATAATATCTTGTCTATTCACAAGTAAACTGTTAGATATTGGTGTCCAAAAAGTAACAAGAAAGAAATCTACATTGAATTAACATGATTTAGCACTATATTCTCCATGAGGCTGACTACACAGAAAAACAGAATTTAGCCACAAAGGATAGAGGTGATTTCTCAAAGTGTCCTATGAATCCCTGTGAAAGTGACAACGATTGTACTTAGTGAAATATTTAGAAAAGACTGTCCACACTTACCCCTTGTGGAAATTCAATATATATACTCAAACCGTTATATGTCCTCCCCAGTCCTCTTTCCTCCCATCAAACGCTTAGTAATGTTTTTTGGGACACCTGTGGTTTTCAGAGCACAGTTTGGGAAAAGTGACACACTGGGAGTAAAATTCCTCCAGGTGTTAAAAGATCTGGTTCCGATGTCACCTACTAGATATATGACCATAGATAAACCTTTTCGGCCTTCTAAGCCTCAGTTTATTTGCTAATAAAGTGAGGATTTTGAAGTAGACAGCATAATCTGTAGTTCTTTTTGGCAATAAAATTCTGTGATTCTCTTTGAAGCGTTCATTTCCAGCTTAACATCTGTAAATACACCATATGGACCTTATGCTAAATTCACAAGAATTTATAGCAAACTTAAGTTCGTAAGAAAAGAAGTATGAGTATAATGACCTAGACTTCCCTATACACCCTTGTTCAGGTAAAATTTCTTTCTTTTACAAGGGCAGAGGTAATCAGTTGCTTTGATCCCTCATGAGCACCTTATTAAATGTAGTTTCTAAAACAATAAAATGATATACAAATTTAATGAGGTGCAATCTCTAGATGACGGCATTTTTCCTGGAACACCAATATGTTCAACTCAAAGAGCATCTCCAGCAGTTAGCCCTCTCTATTTAATTTCTAGGTGGCAACAGTGAAGTTGCTCTCTCATTCATCATAGTGTTGAGAGCACATGGCCTTTGTCTTTGCTGGAAAAGCTGCTCTGGAATATGGTAATGCTTGGAGGCCCTGAGTGCCTGCCTTACTGCTTCAGCTCCTTCTTCTGTTCAGTCATCCAGGGTGAGAGATCGTGCTCAGAGTTGTAAAATCAGGGAGAAAATCCACTCAAACGATCTTTTGGAACCACTGAAATAGAAAGCTGAAATGGAAATCTGAAATAGAAACTTCCAAAGACTTTTCCTGGGACGTTTTACTGACCCATTGAAAAAACACCCATATGTTTCTGCTCTATCTAGATGGCGTGTAGTCTACTAGAGTGGCTTCTAAACCTGGCTGCACCTTGAATCACCTGAGAACTTTTCAAATGAAGTTCTAGGTTGCTGTACTCCAGCAGGAACTATGAAACCATTATGTATGAGGGTGAGACCCAAGAATTTAGTTTGTGGAGCTTATCCAGTCTGTCTGGCACCAGCATGCTGACTACAGCATGGGAGAAAAATGGAGCACCTTATGTTGCAAGAGGTGATCCCCTTAGAAATAGCTATATTCCTACTCAGTTTGGAGAAGTGTGCAAATTCTGTGTGTCATTTAAGACAGCTGCTGCCAATCCATGGTCAGCTATGGATATTGTGGCCTGTTTAATTAGCTAGTTGTCATCATGGATGATCAATGATATTTTCTTTTAAATGAAGCATCTTTGGCCATTTGTATAATATCATTCGCAACCACAGTTTACTCACTTGTTAGAGAAAATGCTGTATTTTGCAAAACGAAAACCAACATCCTTACATATAAGAGTACAGACTGAAAGTAAATGACGTGTACAAAAACGCAAGAAGGGAAAAGATTAAAGTCCTTTGACATGAATAGATTATATGCTCCTGGATAACTGATTTGCACTTCTCTGATCCTCGGTATCTTTATCAGTAAAGGGACAGCCAGGAAGAAAGTATGAGAGAGGATTGTAGTTGCTGCTTCAAAAGGGAGGGAAGAACAAATATTTATTGAGTGCATATAATAGTATAACAGACTCATTGTTTGGTGTCTTTACAGGTATCAACTCATAATCTTTACAATGGCATCAAAAAAATTTTTTTAATAGTCTCATTAATACCGACGAGTAAAGGGCTAATTAAGAGTTCTAGGGATGGAAGATGGGATACACATATTTATATTTTCTCTCCTGAAATCCTACTAATATTATAGTAAAGTGAGTGTTTAAAAGTAAAAAGAGGAAGAAATAGACAACTCCCAAAATTTAGAAGCTAGAAGCAAACAGGTGAATGGTAATTGACTTAACATATTCCAGAAAGTTGCATCATAAAACAACTGTGACAAATTCTAATAAGCAAAACTACATATACCACAGAACCTGTAAAAGGTACTAAAATAGGATACTACAGGTATTTCTGAAATAGTGTTTAAGGTTGGTGCTAAAAAAGAATTATCAGTTGAAAGTCATATATGAAGTAGTCACCCTTATCAATCCTGTTATTGTGTGCAGTTAGACAACTGTTCCTCCTCAACCTGGGAGAAGAATGGAAATTTCTTCTCTGAAGAGGGAATAAGGAACCGACTGTGGGCAAGAGGTTTAGTTGAGAGTAAAAATCCTGTACTGAAAGTACAGATATTAAACGGAAGATTACATATGGAAAGTTAAGGTTTTCTCAAGTATTTTTACCACTTGTCTCCAAGAACACAGGTAACCAGTCTCCTATCCTCCAATTAGGAGTTTGGAAGAATCTTCTCCATAGAATTTGACTATCCTGAAAGAAAAAGACCTAAAGATAATGACATAAGGGTTCTCTATCCTAATTGCCCATCCAGACCACCCTATAATGAAATTGACAGTGGAGAATTGCTATCATGCATTTAGAGCTTCCAATCAGCTGTTAAGTGCCCACTTTTCATTATGAGCAGACTGCCAGGAATCACCAGGCAATGAAGGAAATCCTTTGTGATTAAAGTTAAAGACAAAATCATACAAAAGGAATAAAATGCTTTGGAGCAAATTGAAGCTATAAGAAAAGAATTTTTTTTAAAAAAACAGAGAGATATGAGAAGATATTGACTTTATGAAATAAAGACACGGTGCTATTATAGTTTAATATTTAGAGAACAAAACGTACCATGTGGAAATTAAAAACATGATGGTGGAATATTTTAAAAAATCATAAGATAAGGTGTGGAAATCTCCTCTCAAAAAAGCAAAAGGAACATGAGATGTATGTCAAAAGGGACAGATAAAAAAATAAAGGACCAGTTCAGAAAGAGAAAATAAAGAAAACAAGGGGGAGATAATCATCAAAGAAATAAAGACTATATTCCAGAGCTGAAGGACATGAATTAAGATTGAGACACTCTGCTGTGTGCCAAGTACAACGAATAACATAAGACCCATGCTATAATAATCATCATGAAACTTGAAAACAGTGGAAAAAAAAGAGAATATGTAACGATTTCCGACAAACAAGATTTCATAAAATGATTAAAAAATAAGAATGACATTGGATTCTTGAACAATATCAATCTATCAACAGACTCTTAAAGTTGTTTTTTTTTTAATTTTTATATTTCCAACTTTTATTTTAAGTTTGGGGGTACACGTGCAAGATGTGCAGGTTTGTTATGTAGATAAATGTGTGCCATGGTGGTTTTCTGCACAGATCATTCCATCACCCAGTTATTAAACCCAGCATCCATTAGCTATTCTTCCTGATGCTCTCCCTCTGCCCACCCTCTGACAGGCCCCAGTATGTTTTGTTCCCTCCCATGTGTCCATGTGTTTTCATCATTCAGCTCCCACTTACTCTTGAGAACATGCAGTATTTGGTTTTCTGTTCCTGCATTAGTTTGCTAAAGATAATGATCTCCAGCACAATCCATGTCCCTGCAAAGGATATGATCTACTACCTTTTCACGGCTGCATTGTATTCCAGGGTGTATATGTACCACATTTTCTTCATCCAGTCTATCACTGATGGGCATTTAGGTTTGGAATCTTGAAGTTATTAGATAAATGCTTTCAAAATTTTGAGGAAGCATATGTTCTAAACAAGAAGTCTATGTTAAATATATATATGTATATAATAAATTAAATAAGCAGTTAATAAAAATATTTATTTTACAGATGTGCCTTCTTAAAAGTTACTAAAATATATATTCCAGCAAAATGAATGAATAAAAATGAAAGAGAAAGACAAGGGGTCTAATGAACTTTGGATTTAACTGAAGAGATAAGTAAAGAGAATTCCCCAAGATTATGAGAAGACAGTCTATAGTGACAGCTGTTCTCTACATTCAGCACTTTGGGAGGCTGAGGCAAGCAGATCTCCTGAGGTCAGGAGTTCGAGACCAGCCTGACCAACATGGTGAAACCCATTTCTAATAGAAATATCAAAAATTTGCCTGGGCGTACTGCTGGGCGCCTGCAATCCCAGCTACTGAGGAGGCTGAGACAGGAGAATCACTTTAACCAGGGAGGTGGAGGTTACAGTGAACCGAGATTGCACCATTGTACTCCAGCCTGGGCAACAAGAGTGAAACTCCATCTCAACACACACACACATACACACACACACACACGCACATACACACTAGAAAGCTGTATGAGTAATTATCGCAAAAAGATGACTAGATATAATACCTTATGTGTTTTAATGTATTGAAAAGGATTAAGTAATTGGCAGAGTGCTTGGATTTAAACTAGTGATACTGATAAAGTTAAGAAAGCTATAAACAAGATAATTACTAACACCAGGAAAAACGGAAAGTTATGAAGAAAAGAGAATGACATCATGTATCACATGATTCCAGGGTAAATAGTTTTACATGGTTAAAATGAACATTGAATGTGAATCTAAGCAATGTTATAATATGCCTACATTAAGAGGATGGAGGATTGAAACAGTGTATGAATTTGCTGGGACCTAGGTGAAGGGAGAGGAAAGAGTGAGATTCTCATCTTCCATAGCTGGAAGACAACAGTTAATGCCTAAATCTGAAAATAAGGAACTAAGGCATGATTTTGGAAGCAGGAAGCAGCGATAGTAGATTGCAGAAGGTGGAGAAACTGATCTTTTTCGAAACAATCCTTGTGGAAATAGTTGACTGTTAAAACTATGTGATGTATTAATTTGACAAGAAATCAAATTAAACTAGTCTATTTTTGAACACTTCATCATTTCCAGCCTAGATGCAATGTGATTTGGAAACCTGGTGACACAGTTTATATTTTTTATTGATATACATACCCAGAAATGCTATAGATCAGTGTAGCATTGATATTTACATTAGTATTTCTAGACAGGAAATTCTACAAAAGAGGTTATAAATTTCTTAAATCCTTTTTTATTTATTTATTTATTTATTTATTTATTTATTTATTTATTTTTATTATACTTTAAGTTCTAGGGTACATGTGCATAACTT
>NW_016807417.1:781440-795174 GCF_001698545.2 Rhinopithecus bieti | reverse complement strand
TTGCTTTTGGTGTTTTAGACATGAAGTCCTTGCCCATGCCTATGTCCTGAATGGTACTACCTAGATTTTCTTCTAGGGTTTTTATGGTATTAGGTCTAACATTTAAGTCTCTAATCCATCTTGAATTAATCTTCGTATAAGGGGTAAGGAAAGGATCCAGTTTCAGCTTTCTACTTATGGCTAGCCAATTTTCCCAGCACCATTTATTAAATAGGGAATCCTTTCCCCATTTCTTGTTTCTCTCAGGTTTGTTTTCTTAAATCTTATGTTGCAAAATGATGATTTCACAGATAAAGTACTATGTTTGCATTTGGAATTGTCAAATACTGCTGTTCTATTCTCAAAAATCTAAAACTAAAACAAAACAAAACAAAAAACAAAAAAACTCATAGCTTTCAGAATGAGGGGCCAAGTTTCAAGGATTGCTGCCAAACCATCTTTGGGTTATTTTTCTTTAAAAGGAGATTCTAAGGGTGCATTTAAACATGGAAAGTAGAATTTTGAAGGCATGGAACCACAATGCTTACTAAGAAAAAAGCACATACTCTGTTTTATATGCTGATAATTCCAAAAGATTTGGGAAAGTGTCCAATAAGACTACAACTTTGCAAAAAAATGTTAAACCAGCCATTATATTTTCACACCTTTTCTTTTCACATTCCAGTTACACAGCAATGGTACTTGTAGTATTTTGCAGAAATACAATAGTAAAGCTTTGTATTAAAATTCTCATTATTAAGCCATTAAAATTCTCATCATTCCACAGTATGGCTTTTGTCAAATTCTGGGACTAGTCTCTGTT
This sequence comes from Rhinopithecus bieti, assembly GCF_001698545.2. Taxonomy (NCBI): domain Eukaryota; kingdom Metazoa; phylum Chordata; class Mammalia; order Primates; family Cercopithecidae; genus Rhinopithecus; species Rhinopithecus bieti. The sequence continues at coordinate 794,372 of NW_016807417.1, read as the reverse complement.
TATTTCCACAGTACATTGGAGCCCTATAAGGGTTGTTGTGAGGGCATCCCATTGATCTTGATCCCAGAGACTCTCTTGCCTCTGGAGTGCTGTTCATTCCATTCTTCTCCCCAGAAATTTCTGCCTTTTCAGTTTTGACTTTCCAGCTCCTTCTATTTCTCAAGGTCCAGCTCCCGATTATTTTCATTTGTAAGTCGTCATTAGACCATGTCAGTTAGAAGCATCTTACTTGTTGTATTGCTTTGTAAGTTATTTTTAAATTATGTTGTGACTTCTTATACCATAGCATTTGATATTAATTATTTACTGTAGTGTTTACTTCTAATTATATTTATGCTTTTCTCTTAAAGTGAAAGGTAAGCTATATTTCTGAATGTGTTGGGGTGGGGACTTTCTATACTGAATGGTAAAGTCCATGCCATATGAAAAAGTATGAAGCATTCAAGCAAATGAGACATAGTCAATGTATCGAGAGTGCAGTGGAGCAGAAAGTGGGTAATGAAGATAGAGAAGGATAAGTTCAAGATGAACCTGGAAAGATAGGAAGAGGTAAGACTATGCAGCATCTTATAGACATATTAAGATTTTTGTGTTTTAGGCTAAATACAAAGGAAATCTGTTGAACATTTTTAAGCATTGGGGATATATGATTCGTTTTCCACTTTGAAAAGTCACTCCAGTTGTAGTGTGGATATTAGATTGCGGTGACTAGAAATAAACTCAGGGAGAAAAAGCTAATAGATTATTACAGTCATGCAACATTATTGCATGTTAGAGGTAATGTGGAATTGAATTTATGGAAGAGAAGTGGGGAGTGAAAGAGAGAGAAGTGGGGGAAATTAAGAGACATATAAAAGTGTGATTGCAAATACAAATGTGTGATGAGAGGGAGGTGTTAACAAACATTATTAGAAATTCTCATTTGCACAACTAAAAACATGCTGTTAACATTATTGACATTGATCAGGACCAGGATGGAAAAGAGGCAGAGGATGAGGTAGGCTTTGAGCCAATCAAATGCAGTGTCATAGGCAAGTATATGGTACAGAACACAGAAGAAAAATTTGAGTGGAAGCACAAATTTGTGAGTCATCTCTGTATCTGTGGTGATTAAAACTAGCTGAGGTGAGGTGCTGACTATATACCTGTAATCTCAGCACTTTGGGAGACTGAGGCATGAGGATTGCTTGAGACTAGAAATTTGAGACCACCCTGGGCAACATAGAGAGACCCAGTCTCCACAAAAAATAAAAATATTAGCTGAGTGTAGTGACACATGCTTGCAGTCCCAGCTATTTGGGAGGCTGATGGGGGAGGATTGCTTGAGTTCAGGAGGTTGCGGTTGCAGTGAGCTGTGTTTCTGCCACTGTACTCCAGCCTGGGCGACAGAGCAAGACTCTGACTCAAACAACAAACAAACAAGCACTAGCTGAGGATGTGCAGTTTAAGAAGAGGACCTAGCACAAAGCTGGGAGAATCTTCAATAACTGGAATCAGGAAGAAGAAGATTATCCAGTAAATGAGACTCAGAAGAGGAGGGCAGAGAGAAAAGAAGGAAATTTGGGGTCATGGAAGGTAAAGGGGAAGAGTATTTCCAAAAGGATCAAAGGGTCAATAGTGTCAGTGCTGTAGATACATCAAGTTTGATGAGGCTTTAAAATGAATCATTAGATTTAGTGACATGGGAGAGTCACAGGTAAAGCAAAAGTTAAGTTGATGTCAGCCTAGAGTATATAGAAACTGGTGAGAAATGAAGGCAATAACTTTATTTACATTGACAACTTTTTGAAAAAGCTGCCTGTGAAGTAGAGGAGAAATAATAAGAATATATCTGGAGGGGAATGTGGAATCAATTCTAGTATATATTAGTATATTATATGTATTATACGGTAGGCTCCCTAACGTTATATACGTCATGGTCTTTAAATATGCAACATGTCAATTACACTATAAAGAAAAAGGCCATTCCTCTCAATTGAATTTATAATGGAAATTACTGAGGCGTCATTGAAAAATATAAATGAATCCAGAAATTCTTTGCTTTGCTAGGTGGACAAGATTTTCCAGGAAGGAAGTCTCTGTAAATTGTACAGCGAGATTCAGGAAAAAGATATATGTGTTCTTATTTTCATCATAGCCCTAAAATGATTTTATTCATATAAATATTGAATGAGTGTTTTTAAATTGGTGTTTAGTCAGTTATTCTGTAAAAAAGAATATTTAATAAGTATTTTTTAGCACTAGGGATATATAGATAAGAAAACCAGACACAGTTCTTATGTTATTATTATTAAAAAACAGTAAATGGATGTGATTATTAATTTTATGTGTCAACTTGACTGAGCCACCACAGAGTGCCCAAATATTTTGGTCAAACATTATGCTGGGTGTGTCTGTGAGAATGCTTTTAGATGAGATTCAGATTTGAATCTGTAGACTGAGTGTATTAGTCCGTTTTCAAACTGCTACAAATAACTGCCTGAGACTGGATAATTTATATAGAAAAGAGGTTTGATTTACTCACAGTTCAGCATGGCTGGGGAGGCCTCAGGAAACTTAGAATTAAAGAACTTACAATTAAAGAACAGCAAGGCACCTTATTCACAAGGCAGCAGGAAGCAGAATGAATGCAGGAGGAACTACCAAACACTTATAAAACCATCAGATCTCATGAGAACTCACTCATTATCATGAAAACAGCATGGGAGAAACTGCCCTCATAATTCAATTACCTCCATCTTGTCTCTCCCTTGACACGTGGGGATTATAATTCAATATGAGATTTGGATGGGGACACAAAGCCTAACCATATCCCTGTGTAAAAAAGGTTGTCCTCCATGTTGGTGGACCTCATTTAATCATTTGAAAGCCCGAATAAAACAAAAATGCTGACCCTCCTGTGAATAAGAGTGAATTCCTTATGCATGAACGCCTTCCAACCAGGACATCAGATTTTTTCTGCTTTTGCACTCTAACTGAAACTTCAACTATTCCTGGGTCTTGAGACTGCTAGCTTTTGAGCAGCAACTACCCTATCATCTGTCTCGTTTCTCATGCCTTTGGACTCAAAGTGGAAGCATGACATTGGATCTCTTGGGTCTCCAACCTGCTAACTGCACATCTTGCAACTTCTCAGCCTCCATAATCACATTAATCAGTTTCTCAAAATAAGTCTATCTATTTAATATTTATCATCTATCTATCATCTATCTGTCTATCTATCTATCTATCTATCTATTTATCAATCATCTAAATTTTCCATCCATCCATCCATCCATCCATCCATCCATCCATCCATCCATCCATCCATCTATTGGTTCCGTGTCTCTGGAAAACCTAGACTAATCCAGCAGGTTTGAAATTGTTACAGAGGAAAAGTTAAGGATTCACTGGAAGCATATAACATATAATGAGAAACCTAACCCAGTTTGAGGGTTACAAGAGATTTCTTGGGGGAAGTGATGTTTAAGCAGGGAGCTAAACGATGGGTAGGAGTTAGCGAGGCAAAGAAAAAATGAGGAAAAACAAAACATGTGTCAAGGCCCTGGAAGATGAAGGTAAGCAGGGATTGACATATTTTAAATTCATGATCCACTGAGTTATCTATACATCTTGGTATAGTTTTCAATATTATTATACATACAGAGTTGTGGGTATTAATTAGGATTCTGAGAACTTTGTATGTGTGTATTTAATTGGCTTGGTCAATAGCACTCAGGATATACTTACTGAAAAGAAACATAAATACGAAAAAAGGGCTTTATATTTCTTTAAAAATGTGAGTTTCCTAGTGTATTGGTCTGCTTAGGCTGCCATACTGAAATACTAGGTTGGTGCAAAAGTAATTGCAGTTTTTACCAATAAACGTAATGACAAAACCCGAAATTACTTTTGCACCAATCTAATATTATAGATTGGGTGATTTAAACAACTGTAAATTTATTTCTCATAGTTCTGGATGCTTAGAAATCCAAGATCAAGTGCCAGTAAGGTAGATTTCATTCTCAGGTCTGTTTCCTTGATGTATAGGCAGCCACCACCTCACAGTGTGTTCACATGACATCTCCTCTTCTTTGTGCGGGGAGAGAGTGTGAAAGAGTGAAAGAGTGCACACTGGCATCTTTTCTTAAAAGTACACTAATCCTATTGAATCAGAGCCCTTTCCTTATGACTATGTAACCTTAATTACCTTCTTATGGACCCTATCTGCAAATATAATCACATTGGGGATGAGGGTTTTAACATATAAATTTTGGAAGTATGCAATTCAGCCCATGGTATTCTGCTTCTTGTCTCCTCAAATTTATGTCCTTCTTGCATATAAAAGGCATTAATTTTATCCCAACAGTTTGAACAGTGTTGTCTCATTCCAGCATCAATTCTAATGCCTAAAGTCTCATCTCACTATTATCTAAATCAGCTATGGGTGATACTCAAGGTATAAATTATCCTGAGGTAAAATTTTTCTCAACCTGTGAACCTGTAAAACCAGATAAGTTATGTACTTCCAAATGCAATGGTGGCACAACCATAAAATAGACATTTTCATTCCAAAAGGAAAAAATTAGAAGGATGAAAGGGACGAAGGATAAAAGTTGCTTGCCAAGACTCAACAAATTCCATTTAGATCTTAGGGCTTGAGATTTCTCCTGTTTGGTTTGATGTTTTGTCCTCCAGGTCCACTGGGATGACAGAATCACTCATATGATCAACTCCAAATCTCTGTGGCAACCACAGCCCTGGGTTTTAGTAGGGTGGTCCCAGCCATGCAGTTTTCTGAGGTGTCTGCCTGGCCTGTTGAAACTGGTGGGAAATCAGCCTAGCCTCATGAGCCTGTCAAGGGAGTGGCAGCCCTAATGATCTCTGAATCATCATCAGGGCGATTCTTCCCTTTCATTCATGACATCTAGTTTCCATTCTCTTCAGTTCAAACTGGCAGTGTTTTTGCTTATATAGTGCCATAATCTCTTTATTGAGTGATAGTCCAGACACACCCTTAGCGTTCTCTTCTAAACAAGCTTTCTTATTGTTATAGTATGAGCTGACTGAGAATTTTTCAAATTTCTTTTCTTTCTTCCTTTCCTTTCCTTTCCTTTCCTTTCCTTTCCTTTCCTTTCCTTTCCTTTCCTTTCCTTTCCTTCTTTCTTTCTTCCATTCTTTCTTTCTTTCTTTCTTTCTCTCTCTTTTTTTTTTTTTTTTTTTTTTTGTGAGACGGAGTCTCGCTCTGTCGCCCAGGCTGGAGTGCAGTGGCCGGATCTCAGCTCACTGCAAGCTCCGCCTCCCGGGTTTACGCCATTCTCCTGCCTCAGCCTCCCGAGTAGCTGGGACTACAGGCGCCCGCCACCTCGCCCGGCTAGGTTTTGTATTTTTTTAGTAGAGACGGGGTTTCACCATTTTGGCCAGGATGGTCTCGATCTCCTGACCTCGTGATCCGCCCATCTCAGCCTCCCAAAGTGCTGGGATTACAGGCTTGAGCCACCGCGCCCGGCCTCTCTCTCTTTCTTTCTTTCCTTTTTTTGCTTAAATATTCCTTCTTCAATTTATCATTTTCCTCTTCCATTGTACTCTTAACAGTCAGGAGGACCCAATCTACACTCTCAACTCTGCTTAGAAATCTCTTCAGTTAAATATGCAATGTTATGGCTTGTAGGGTTTATCTTCCACAAAACACTAGCACACAATTCAGTCAGTTCTTTGCCATTCTATAACAAGGATCACCTTTCCTCCAGCTTCAAATAACCTGTTCTTCATTTCTGTCTCAGACCTTACCACAACAACCTGTATCCATTACCCAGTTCCAAAGCCACTTCCATATATTTGAGAAATGTTTTACAGTAGCACCCCACTTCTGGTACCAAAATATGCTACACTGCCTTCTCTCTGCCTGCCTACATCTAGGAGAGATGGGGGTTTCCCTACGATCAATAGATAGAGGAAGGGAAGACTCAGGCCTGGCTTACAGATGCATGATATGCAAGCACCACCCAAAAAGTGGACTATAGCCTCTTTCTGGAACATCCCTGAAGGACAGTGATAAAGTGAAATACCCCCAGTGGGTAGAAATTTGAACAGTGCATCTGGTTGTTCACTTTGCTTGGAAGGAGAACTGGTCGGGTGTGTGACTTTATACTAATTCATGAGGTGTTGCCTATTGTTTGGTTGGATGGTCGGGAAATTGGAAGGAACCTAACTGGAAAATTAGTGACAAGGAAATCTTCAGGATGGGTATGGAGATAAATGTCTTTTAATGGGCAAAAAGCATAAAGATATTTGCCATCCATGTGAATGTTCACCAAAGGGTGACTCGGGAGATGAAAGTTGTAATAATCAGACAGCTAAGATGACCTAGTCTGTGGATGCCAGTCAGCCTCTCCCCAGCACACCTACCAACCCTCAGTGTGCTCATGAACAAAGAGATCATGGTGGCAGAGATGGAGGTTATGTATGGGTTTAGCAACACGGACTTTCATTCACCAAGGCCTACCTACCTACAGCCACTGTTGAGTGCCCAATCTACCAGCAACAGAGACCAACACTGAGTTGCTGATACAACACCACTCCCCAGAGTGATCAGCCAGGTGGCAGGTTGATTACATTGTATCACTTCCATTATGAGAGGGGCAGCATTTTGTGCTTATTAAAATAGATACTTACTCTGGCTCCACATTTGCCTCCTTTACATGTATTGCTTCTGCCAAAACACTACCATCCATGGACTTACAGAATGCCTTACACATCATCATGCTATTCTATACAGTATTGCTTCAGATGTAGGAATTCACTCTACAGCAAATGAAGTGTGGCAATGGGCCCACACTCATGGAATTTACTGATCTTATCTTGTTCCCCATCGTTCTGAAACAGCTGGCTTAATAGATGGTGGAGTGGCCTTTTGAAGTCACGGGTATTGCCAGGTAAGTGTTAATACCTGGCACAAGGTTCTCCAGAAGTCTGTGTATGTTCTGAATCAGCATCAAATAAATATGCTGTTTTTTTCATAGGCAGGATTTATGGCTCCAGGAACCAAAGGATAGAATCGGGAGTAGCAGCACTCACTATTACTCTTAGCAATCACTAGCAAATTTTTTTTTTTTTTTTTTTTTTTTTGCTTTTTTTCCCCATGGCCTTATGCTCTGCTGGCCTAGAGGTATTAGTTTCCAAGGAAGGAATGCCACCACCATGAAATAACAATAATTCCATCAAACTGCAAGTGAAACACCTTTGGGCTCCTCATGTCTCTGAATCAGCAAGTAAGAAAAGAGTTAATGTGCTAATGAGGTGATTAATGATGACTACCAAGGAGCAATTGGTTTATAACTCCAAAATGGAGGTAAGGAAGAGTATGTGTGGAATACAGGAGATCTTTTAAGGCATCTCTCAGTATTATCATGTCCTATGATTAAGGACAGTGGAAAACTACAACTGAATATAGGCAGGACTGCTTGTATTCATTCCTTCAGGAATGAGGGTATGGGTCACCCTACCAATTAAAGAATTACAACCAGCAGAGGTGCTTGCTGAAGGGAAAAGGAAGCCAGAATGGGGAGTGGAAGAAATTAGTCACAAATACCAGCAATGATTACCTGGCCAGTTACAGGAATAAGGATGATATTTCTCATGAGTATTTTCTTTTCATTTTAGTTTGAAAATATTTTGTGTATGTGTTTGTGGTTTGTGTGTATATATTAAGCAAATCTCTTTCCTCTCTTACTTCCTTATCACGTAACATAAGATATATTGACCCTATAACATCCAAGCCTTGTTCATTTTACATCATAATATTTAAATTATGAAATATCAAAGATATATATCAAAAATGTCATTCAAAAACTTTATTTCCTCTTCTGGGAAAGAGGTTAGTGTGTTTGGTTGTATATAGAAGAGTCATACCATGTGAGCCAGAATTCTGACCTTGTTATTGTCTTTATTTTGACATTAGGTATGATATAAGGAGATATGTATGGGTGCAAAGTTGACAAGGCATGGGCTCGTGATGGTTAACTTTATGTCAACTTGATTGGATCAGGAACTGCCCAGATATTTGGTTAAGCATTATTTATGCCTTTCATCTCAAATTGAAACATCAGCTTGTCTTGGGTCTTGAGTCTGCCAGCTTTCAGACTGGAGCTTACACCATTGGCTTTCCTGGTTCTCAGGTCTTTGGACTCAGACTGGTGTTACACTATGGGCTCTCCTAGGTCATCAGTTTGCCAACTGCCTATCTTGGGAGCTCTCGGCCTCTGTAATTGCATGCAGCAATTCCTTATACTGTTGATTCTGTTTCTCTGGAGAATCCTGACTAATAAGCATAGCTATCAAAAGATAGATATCATTTCTGGTTAAGGCTGAGAGGTTACAGGAGACTACTGCTAATTAAAACGTGGTCATCTGGAAAAATATTTTTTAATAGAAATAAAACAGGATTATTGAGAACTGAGAGAACTAGGTTATTTATATAATTTTTTTCAAGTTGGTTCTACAATATTTACCACATTATTAGTCGCCATCTTGCCTTTAACTAGAATTTAAGTTATCTGAGAGTTATGATTCATGAATATCAGCAGGTGATAAATCAACACCTACTGATTAATTAATTAATTGTGTTATTGTGGAATTGATATCTAAAAAATCTGTCTCAGGAAACAATAAAAGTTTTGAAGAATATACCTCAAACTGAATTTAAAGAGTATCAGCAGAAATAAATATACTTGGTGACATGAAGATGCCTGTTTCCTCATGTACAGCTTAGTTTATAACGCACCAAGAGTCCTTCCGCCAAAGACTTTGACCAGAAAAATAAAGTTGCTTCAGATTCATCCAAAAGGTAAAAATCCAATTTTAAAACACCACATAGAAATAGTTCAGTCGCTGTTTTAGTGTTTCTGTAGATGGCATGATCTTGTTCCTCCAGAGAGGTGGTCAGACTGTGAAACCTGACTTCCACTAGCTAGCTTTATCTGCACTGTGAAAGTTTAAGCACTGTCACTTGTGGAGAGAGGATGGAAAACCTATATAATGTACCAGGATATCTGTGGGGAGCCACACACACCATATGAAGGGCAAGAGAATCTCGTTTCTCAGAAACTAGTTTCTCCTAAACACTCACACATCACCTTCTGTAATCAAAGATGAATGCCTAAAAATTTGCACAGTAATGGAATGCAATGTCGCACTTAGTTTTTGATGTTTCCGGTATGCAATGGAAAAAGTTTCAAGAGAAGGAAACCAAGAGATCTGTGTCTGCAGCATTCAGCACTTGTAAAACTGTGTCGTAAAGCATGTGTCTCAATTTCTATTTGTGTAGTCTCTCTCCAGGGAAATGTGTACAACAATTTTCTTTTCTGAGGGTTGAATTCAGAATCTAGTGAATGCTGAAAATGGTGCTTCTTTGTCTTTTCTACCAATAATGATGATGTCCCATCTCTAAATACCATCACAATGGGGATTAGGATCCAACATATGAATTTTGAGAGTACACAGACATTGAGTCCATAGCAATGCTTAATAAATGTTTTCATAGGCTGTCATAAATCTGTATTAAGGCATTAGTAAACAGCCATTGTAGAAAACATAGCACAAAGACTGGTGGCTAAACATCAAAGAAGAGGAAATTTATATGGAAAACTTTAGAATGCATCAAGAAACTTGTGAAGTAAAACTCACCAGGGGAATTTCTCTGTGCGAGGCATAATTGAAACAAATGTGGAATGCCTAAATTAATTAATTAAAGGGATATTTATGACTTTATTGCAAATTCATTCAATAACCAGTTTTGTTTTACTGTTTTATTTACTTTTAATTCCTAGTAAAATATTACTTTACCATTGGTTTTAACATTGAATACATTACACTAAGGTTAATTATGAGATTTGTGATGCAGTCAGGCAATATTTATGAAGTAGCATGTACAACACCTCTCTCTCTCTTTCCAAATTCCCCATGCCCCTTATTTGGATGGTAAAAAGAGTTGATTAGTAATGATCTAATAGTGAGATAATGTCATGTGAGAGGGTCTATTATATTAAGAATAAATTTAAGTTTGGGATCATTTACTCTTTATATACTTTTGGGAGTTTGAAGTCAAACAATTAGCAGGAATGTCAAGAGTTTGTAAATAAAAGAACGTTTGATTCAAGCATTAGAGTCAATGAACTCTTGAAGATAAATGAGAATAATTGACTTTGATATACAAGGATCAAAAAAGCTGAAGCGTATTATAATTTCCTTGAAGTCCAGGAAAATGTATAGATTTCAGTGATAAGCTCTTGGCTATTGGTAAATAACAGGGAAGTGATTTAAATAGTCAAATAGATTTTTGCATTAAGTAGGAAAAAAACACCTCCACACCCACTATAGCTGGTCTGTGAGTTAGTTAATTACACGCATTTTTAAAACCAAACATCAGTCTGACTCAGCTTAAAGATTTATGACATAGTTTATTTTCCCTTGAATTGATTGTTCCACTAAATTAACCAGATAAAACTATTATCCTTTGAATCTCTAAATCAATCCAAGGATTCCCAAATTATCAATCAAATTTCCCTGGGAGACCATTAATTTTAAGTATTGGTGTGATGTTTAAGAAAAGGAATTAAAATAATCAACATAAACTACTTTTTAAATAAAAGATTAATCAAAAACCATACATTTAAAATAATTTCAAAGTCATCCCAGTAAGCAGTAAAAGAATTTATGTTTCTACCCAGCATACAATTTCTCCAAAATGGATATTCTAGATTATTTTTCTCTGTCTCAGGATTTCAGAATAGACCTCTAACTCTCAAATGTTGGCTACCCCTTCTGTAGATTATCTTCTTATGAGGTAGAGGCACATACAATTTTCTATGGAGGTTTTAGAATTTGAATATAAAAGCCCCTATCTGTGAGTGGCTTTACCAATGAAATTGAGAAATTCACTAATGTATCTATAATCAAAGTTAGACCCTAGGGAAGAGCTAGAACTTGGTATGGTTTCATACAGAATGCTTTCCATTTGATTGGGCCATTTACTGACTACAATTGATGAAAATAATTTGCTTTGGTTAAAATTGGACATTGAAGGTTATTTTACTTTAATAAACATAGATGACATTCATACATATTTGTAAAGTAATGTACTTAAACCTCTCAATGGGAATTAAAGGCAATAATATTTAGGGAATTGCCATTTATCAAATGCTTAAGCATTTTATGTATGTGATTTTTTTCCCCCATCTACTGCTTTCTCACTCTTCCTTCCAGCCCCTGCTCTACCTCACCTCATCCAATCCCCCTTAACCATCCTGGACCCAGATAATCTGAAACTAAGTTCATAGTAGTAGATTTATACTCTAAGGTGGAAAAAAGACAAGCATTTGCTGACTTTGTGAGGGAATGTGTTTTGGCATTTATCAAGTGTTTATTACCTATCAGTCTGTGTTCATTAATTATGAGGTTGGTAATAAATAGTACCACTTAGTAGATCGAGACATCGAGACACAAAGAGGTTAACAACTGGTCCAAATTTACAATTCCTGACTGCAGAGTGAGGATATAAGACCAGTTAGTGTAGGTCTGTACCCTTTATCACTGTGCTTTTCTGTATCCGAGAAGATTATTATCTGTGGTACAAAAATGTCTGAATATCCAAAAGTCTTTCAGATACTTGACCTACGTACTACATCCTTGTAAAGATCTCTCTACCTTTCCAGATCCGGACTTACCGTGTCTCTCCCCTATAGCACAGGGACACTGGAAGGACAATAGAGTCACTAACATTCCCTGCCTGAAGTGAGACATAAGAAGGTAAACTGTTTGTGGGGCAAAGAGCAGAGAAGCAGCTACAGATTGGTGGATTGGGGTTTTCTGTGGATGGGGAGAAAGTGGACAGATGAAGACAGTGGGAGAGGGGCTGTCTTCCAACCAAAAGGGTGGCCATAGGTTGTCCTTTAATAACCTGACACAAAGGTCTTCCCTTATGCCAGAGCTAAGTGATATATTTAATATCTAAAGCAGTACTTTTCAAAAATTGTGATCTCAAAACCATTTTACTCTCTTAAAATGTATTGATGATCCCAATAAGCTTTTGTGTGTGTTATATTGATTGATATTCACAGTATTAGAAATCCACACTGAAAAATATTTGGACTATTTATTTATGAGTGAAAATAATAAAGTTATTACATGTAAGCTATATTTTCTTTAAAAAAGTTAAAAGATGTTCTTTTTCATTTTGTAACAATTTATTTAATATCTGGCTTACTAGAGGACAGCTGGATTATAATACCTGCTTCTGCATTCAATCTGTTATACTATTACAAGTCATGTGGATTCTCAAGAATTCTAAATGAACAAGGGAGAAAGAAGCTAAAAAAATGCCTTGGCATTACTATGAAAATAGTTTTGACTTCAGGGATGCTCCAGGGGTTACAAGTTCTTTTTGAGAACCACTGATCTGAAGACATATTCCAGGATTCTTTACCACTTTGAGGGCTCCCTATGTGTTGGAACTGTATTGCTTATATCAAACTAAAGAACTGATGGAACATTATTTGCTGTTCTGGATGTGTGCTTGACTGTAAGACTATTTTGTAATGGAGCAGCTTGCTTCTTTTATATGATGAAAAGAATAATAGAGGTAGGCTAAGAGATAACGGTTTTGAGTCACAATGCAAAATCCTTTCTATGGTTAGCATAAGATGTTCAGCCTTCGGAAAGGAAACTGAGAGGTTGAGTGGGGGGAAAGAAAAGAAAGGATGCTATTTAATATAGATATTACCTTATTTAATATTAAAGCTACCAACACAGTGTTAGTAACCTTATTTTATGCATATATAGATATCCCAAGATTCACAGACATTAAATAATTTATCCAATGTCAAATACCACATGAATAGAATTCCAGAGATTCAAATCCAGGTTTATAAGCTTACCTACTATCTAACAAAATGCAA
>NW_016807417.1:779251-780766 GCF_001698545.2 Rhinopithecus bieti | reverse complement strand
AAATGCAATTACAAAACAAATAAGTTACATGAAAGATGACAATTTATAGGGCAGAGAATTATACTAGACTATGATGGTGGGTATTGCAGATAATTGCTTGTGTATTTTATAATATACAAATTTTGTCAGTAGACTTTTAAAAGAAAACTTGAAAATTAAGACAATATCCCTATAAATAATTCATTTTAGTAGAAATTTATCAAGGTTTTGTGAAGTTGTCATAAGCAGTATGGAAGACAATTGAAAATCTAACACTATCACTATTTCATTTCTGTTTTAGTTCTCAAAGGCCATCAGGTTAGTACAATGCAAAAGCCCAAGTTTCCTCTCAATATGACCATTGAGAATTTCACCATTATATAAATAAGTAGCATTGATTTAGGCAACGGATGGTACAAGTTTTCTTTGAATGAACAGTGAATTATGATCTCATATGAAATTACTGAACTTAATGTATAATTATTTTTATTTCTCTCATTTTCTTCAAAAGAATAACCAGCAAAAGTAATAGTAAATACAAGTCGAACAATCACTTTCTTTCAAATTAACTAAAAGTATAATAAACAGACTAAGTATACCCATATGAACTATTTTTTTATAAATTTAAACAGACACATAGGAAAACATTTTTTAAATTAAGACTAATAATTTCCTATGTTGTTTTTTTTCTTCTCTTTCAGTTTCCTGAGTAGCTGGTATTACAGGCGTGCAGCACCACACCCGGCTATTTTTTGTATTTTTAGTAGAGATGGGGTTTCACCATGTTTGCCCGGCTAGTCTCGAACTCCTGACCTCAGGTGATCCACCCGCCTTAACCTCCCAAAGTGCTGGGATTACAGACGTAAGCTACCATGCCTGGCCTAAAATTTCATTTTTAAATTCATCAATGGAAGTAAGTTAACAGAAAAATTTTGTGATATAATTATTCTTTATTAAAAGAAATCGTTTCATGAAAATGCAGAGAACTAAACTAAATCATTTTTCTTAGATTTTCTGTAATATACTAATAAAACTTTTAAAACTTTATACTTTCAGCGAGGATTTCTATACAGTGTCTACTGATTTGAATAAATTATAGAAATTATAAACAGTACATAGAACTGAGATACATATATGTATATAGATAATTATGTAATAATTTATATATAAATATTTAGGAATATAGAAATGAATTTGCTAAAGGCCTCTAGCCTGTTTATGCAATCAAGACCAAATGTGACTTGCAAATCCAAAATATTTGCTATTTGGACCTATACAGAAAAAGTATAATCACTCCTATATCTCTCAGCAAATTCATTTCTATATTCCTAAATATTTATATATAAATTATTACATAATTATCTATATACATATATGTATCTCAGTTCTATGTACTGTTTATAATTTCTATAATTTATTCAAATCAGTAGACACTGTATAGAAATCCTCGCTGAAAGTATAAAGTTTTAAAAGTTTTATTAGTATATTACAGAAAATCTAAGAAAAATGATTTAGTTTAGTTCTCTGCATTTTCAT
>NW_016807417.1:772018-778224 GCF_001698545.2 Rhinopithecus bieti | reverse complement strand
CTCAAGTGTTTTTCGAAAGCAGAAATTTCTTTTTAGCTCAGGTTATGTTTTGCCTACATATTTCCATATTGTTATGCATTATGTTGAAGTCAAAGGTGGACTGAAATTGCTTTCCTGAAAAATAACCAAGGGTTGAAGATCATAGAAGACATGAGATATTAAAGATGTTGTAAGGATTTGTTCAGATTCCCAATAATGCATCCATAAGGGGCCAAGTTAATTAATTTGGTAACACTGATCTAGGGAAATAATAAACACAATCAAACATCAAAACCCCTTGGGAAAGGAGCTAGCAAAATATCAAATGTTAATTCTTCCAATCTTGGAGTGTACATCCTTGAAAAACACAAAATGCTACTGTGAGGCACTCTTTTCCATTTATAATTTGAAGCACAAGTACTGACATATAGCATTCAGAAGTTTTCTAATTTAGGTAGAGAAAAATGTTTTTTTATCCAAGAGGCAAAATTAAACCTGTATGGCAGATAAGGAAGGAGTTTTAATGAGGCAGGATGAGTGACTGAGGGAGACACAAACTTCAAAATATGTTCTATGAATTGTTGATCTTAAGTAGGACATTTCCTTCATTTAGGGTGTTGCTATAGTTTGAATGTGCACCCCAAAAAGGATGTGTTGGAAACTTAATTCCCAATGCAACAGTGTTGGGAGGTGGAATCTAATGAGAGGAGATTAGGCTATGAGGGCTCTGTTTTTGTGAGAGGATTAATGTAGTCATCATGGGAGTGGGTCCATTATTGTAGGAGTGGATTCCTTATGAAAAAATAAATTTGGCCCTCTCTGGCTCTCCTTTGCCCTCTCTTTGCCCTTCTGCAATTGGATGATGCAGCAAGGAGGCCTTTGTCAGATGCAGTCCCTTGATCTTGAACTTCCCAGCCTCCAGAAACATGAGCCAATACATTTCTAATCATTATAAATTACCCAGTCTAAGATTCTGTTATAGCAGCACAAAATAAGCTAAGACAGGTGTCTTTTAACTTAAATATTGCGATCAAATATTAAGACAAAGAACTAAAATGGAAGAATAAAGCTTGGAAATCACACTGGGTTGTTTTGTTTCTGAATATAAAATTAATAAGGTATGTGAAAGTTGTTTACTAAAACTACTAAAAATGCAGCATTTAATTAAAAAATGTCCTTTGTTCCAGATGAATGGCTAAAACTAAAATAGTGTAGGGCAGAGCAACAAAAACAATCAAGGAAAAAAAAAGGATTAATATGCTACTTCAAATTAAAAATATATAACCTATTAATTAAAATTACATTATGGCCATAGTTCCTGTTTTAAAGGATTTCATCTCTTTATTAAATTGCTACTGTATAATGTATAATGAGAGAAAAAAATACAAAAAATTTAAATTATAAAGAAGCAACTAATTTCTGCTTCTAGGACTTTGGATAGCATTCATTTGAAATACTTAGAATGATTTACAACTGCTTAATTATTTGTCTAATATCCCATGGAGTACTGGGATTGTAGTTTGAAACTGAGAAAGGGAAATTTAAGGCACTTCCTGACATAGGAAAATATTGGGTTACAAGAATAGTCTTGCAGGAAAAGTGAGTGATAGAAGCTTAATCACCAGGGACACACAAAAGTCAACAGTACTAAAATATTAGAAGGTTTATTTTAGGAAGCAATTTTCCCCTGCTGGGGTGTGTTTGTGGCCTGGATTGAGCTTTCCTCATCTCAATTGTCCATTTCCATGCCTACATTTGAGAACATAAAGCAACATCCTTAACATTTGAGTTTATATTCTTCATCTCATGCTGCCCAACTCTCTGACATTCGACCATCGAAGAAAAATGTGAAAACAAATTTCATGTGGCTTTCTGATAGCTGTCCACCTAAAGGAATATATCATTTACGTGATGTTCACGGCCCCTTAACCCTTAAGATTTCAAAATAATGCGTAATAATCTGTGACCAAACACAGAAAACCATTATATGGAACACAATGCACTTTAGTGAATGGCTCTGCATTGGAAAATTTTCAGATACTATATGAGTTCATTTAGGCAATTACACCTTAAATTGTGAAAAGACACGACTGGCTTGGTCATGGTTAGTGTTAGTGATTTCCTGTGGTGTGGTGTTTATGATAGTAGCATAAGCCCAGCATGAAGTTACATTTGCCTGGGGGCAGTTGTAACTTAAGTGTTTGCTTTCTTGACATTTGTTCATATTCCTCAGGAAGAAAATGTATTTTTGTTGGTTTGTTTGACCAGCCTTTATTGTTAAAAAAAAAAAAAAAAAAAAAAAAAAAAAAAAGAAAGAAAGAAAGAAAAGAAAAGAAAGAGTAGAAACTATATGGCTTAAAAACGTATATTACAAATGTACCTGCCAGGAGAGGTAGAGGCCTGCTGTCTTTGGAAAAAACAGCCTATTATTTTGTACAACATACTCCTAATGCTGAGATCCTTTTCCTTAAGAAATTATATTCTCCAAATTGATGTTTCTTAAATCAAGAAGTCATAAAAAAATATTGCTACGGCATTTGAAAATGGATGAAGTTCTGCTTACTGCCATAGGATAAGGGAACTTTCACTGTTTATCTCATTGAGAACCATTAAGCAGAGAAGGTACTAATGCATGTCAGTAGTATATACACCACGCACCCCACAACAGACTGCTTATAAGATGGTAGTCTCATAAGATTATAATACCATATTTTACTATGCCTATTCTATGTTTAGATACACCAAGATTTACCACTGTGTTACAACTGCCTACAGTACTCAGTTACAGTAGCATGTTGTACACGTTTGTAGTCTAGGAGTAATAGGCTCTACCATGTAGCTTAGGTGTTTAGTTGGCTATGCCATCTTGTTTTGTGTAAGTACACTCCATGATATTCACATAATGTTGAAATCCTCCAAAGACGTATTTCTCATAACATAGCCCTGTTAAGCAATACTTGACTATATTTGAGTTATATTGTTTGCAATTTATTCAACAAGAAGTCGTTGCTTTTACTCTCACTTCTTTGTGTATAATTTTGGATTTTAAACTGAAACTTGATCATTTATACTGACATCTCTTTCAAAGATATCACTTGTATACTAACAGCAGTACATACAGGATGGAGGGATTTCCTCAATAAGACTAAATGAGAACTTAACTGCTGTTGGCTCTGCCCCTGCCTCTAACAATCTGTACATGTGAAACAGATGGGGGGATTTAGGAACTGCTTATTCTACTTCTATTCACTTACAGTCTTTTCAAAGGTTGTCTAAATCCTGATAGGTCTGCTTTGCTCATATATTTCAAAATACTGTCAATTCATTTAAACATACATCTAAAAATGATAGTAATATTGTTATACTACCGTCTAGAACAAACATTCCACTAGCTCAAAGCTTAGTATTCGGGAATCTAGAGCTGGAAAGCAAGACTGGTATTTTTTCCCCCCCTTTTGTCCTAAAAGTGATTTCACACAATTTGTTTGGACATTTCTGCATTCCAAATACCAAGCATAGTAAGGGAGACATTTGGTGATATCACATGTCATTCTTTATTTACATGTATTGCCTAATCTCAAGTTGGATAAGAATACATCAATTTTTGTAGATCTTTTCATTGGCAAAGTTGAATGTACTAAACAGAACAGTGAAGCTTTAAATAAGCCCTGTGACATACTTACAATCTCCGTACTTAAAAGATTATGCATTGTAAATCTTTTGATAGGGGCCAAAATTAAATAACCATGAATTATTCAGTGAGAAGCTAAAGGATTCAAGTGCAGATTGGTTCAGGGTACTATTTGTTAAAGCTAAGCAAATAAGAAGGGTTTGGCAGTGTGCCTCCTCCCTCGGTTTGTGGGTTGTGACTTTTCAAACACTCTGACCTTTGCCCTCCTCCTCTGCGGCCATCAGTGGAAAGTTGTAGGGTAGCTCAGGAAGAAAAACAGCATACTCCTAGAAACTTCAGGTATTTGGACTGGACCCAGGGAAATCCCTGGGAAATAAGAAAGCAGTATTGTTTATGTACAAAAAGGAGACTTATTTATAACAGATTTAAAGCATTTAATCCATTTTGCAAAGCATAATTAAGTAAAATAAACACCAAATTGTAGAACAGAACAATAAATAAACAAAAAACAGATTTAGTACTAGCCGAGTAGTATGCTTGTAACCTAATGAGGTAGACTTGCTATTACCCAGTATTTAACAAAAAAACACAGTAAGTGGAATCACACAGACTTGGGTTGAATCCTATTTGGTGGCTCTCTAGTTGTATCAGCCTGAGCAATTTGCGTAACTTCTCTGAATCTCAGAGAGTACTCTACCCAGTTATTATTATTGTCAATAAAAAAAGATACTGCCAGCCAGGTGTAATGACTCATAACCGTAATCCCAGCATTTTGCAAGGCTGAGGCAGGCAGATTGCTTGAGGCCAGGAGTTTGAGACCAACCTTGGCAACATGGCGAAACTCTGTCTCTGTATTTTCTATTAGTAATCCAAATTAGTACTGCTACTTTGCTAACAGGCAAAGGTAACAGACAGGGCCTGGGAAGGAGCCTATCGTTTTCTTTTTGGTGAATCTGAATTCTCTTGTCTTCCTTTCATAAGAACTCAGAGCAGTGTGCCTGCATCCTCTCTTCCCCAAACTCTCGCTTTTTGATTTTTCTTGCTAATAGAGTTCACTCTCTGCATTAATTTCTGGAGCAGATTTCTGAATATCTACATTTAAGTTCTTTCCATAATACACCTGAGCTTGAGCTTTTTCTATCCCATTCATGCATTTACAGATGAATTCAATTAATATTTTTTCTGAAGGCTTACTCTGCAAAATTTTGTATAAAATGCTATTAAAAATTACAAATAAACATGAGTCATGGTTTCTACTTCAAAGAACACATAACAAAGTAAGGGTAAAAGAGTACATGATAAAAAAACTACTATATAAAATTTTGTCCCGTCCAGCGGGATCGTTAACACAGACCTTGGAGGAGGGGGTGGGAATTTAGAGAGACAAGACAGTATCCTGATCAAGTCTCGTTTAATGGTGGCGGTGCAATGCCTTATACAGGCTGGCAGGGAAGAAGGAGGGCTCAGAGCAGGCGGGGAGGAGAATAATGAGAGACGTCACCAGGCGCATGCTCCGTAGACTTAGTCTTTCCTGGGAGCGGGAGGTTATCTACGCGCGGGCGGGAAAAGTTCGCGCTCGCGGGAAAAGTTGATGATGAAGAACCAGGAAGTGCGCCATCTTGTCTCCACAATGCGGAGCTTAAGCAACAGAGGCCGTGGCAATTTCCGGGCCTCAGGGCTCCAGACAAAATTTGGTAAGCTTTATATAATTATATAATACAGTAATAGGATAATGATGATAGCTCATGCGTATTTCTAGTTCACTATCTGCCTATACTTTTCTAAAAGTTTTGCATGTACTAGCTCATTTAATTCTACCTGTAACCTAAACAGATTGGCACTAGTATAAGCTTCATTTTACAGATGAGGAAACTGCGGCAGAGAGGTTAAATTATTTTCTCAAGGTAGAACAACTAATGAATGACAGCACGGTGCCTTAGGAAGAAGCACTGGGTGCCTTGGATGCAGTCGGGCTTTTGACCTTCCGCTACCCACACACTTAATCCCTGTGCAATGTAGGCACCAAAAGAGCAGCACTTCACAGTGGAACTGGCATCAGTTTCTTGAGGGCTTTTATTTAGCTGGAATAGTAGGCAAAACTCTTAATTACAGCTGGATTGTTCAGGTAATGTTTCCTAAAGAAGATTAGCTTCTGAAAAATTACTAAAAGAGCAGACTGAAATTTTTTACTAGTATCCGATTTTCCTGATAATAAAACTGATATGAGTGCACTGCAGAAATTTTAGAAAATACTAAAAGTGTATAAAAGAAAATAAAATTACTCGCAATATATATACTCAGAGTTAATATCTGTTAGCATTTGGGTATGTATCATCCGGGTGGCAGTGTGAGTAATTTCCCTTCTTTGTGCTTTATTTTCAAACATTTTCAATGCAAAGAATTATGTTTATAATAAGAAACAGAACAATTGTGCAATACTTTAAAATATATTTTACTCATTAATTTCACTTTTAGAAAGATTTTCTTGAGAAATTTGGAATGACTACAATACATACATATACACACATATATATTCATATATATATTCCTTTATATATATTATTTAAAATACATATATACAATTTTCAAATATATA